>NC_047028.1:5504990-5792226 GCF_902652985.1 Pecten maximus | reverse complement strand
GGAGGAAAGAGTCTTTTCTTAGGAGGGAGAGAAGATAGAAGGGAGCATGAAGAGGTCAGGGAGGAGTATTAGGAGGGAGAGAAGATAGAAGGGAGCATGAAGAGGTCAGGGAGGAGTCTTAGGAGGGAGAGAAGATGGAAGGGAGCATGAAGAGGTCAGGGAGGAGTCTTAGGAGGGAGAGAAGATGGAAGGGAGCATGAAGAGGTCAGGGAGGAGTCTTAGGAGGGAGAGAAGATGGAAGGGAGCATGAAGAGGTCAGGGAGGAGTCTTAGGAGGGAGAGAAGATGGAAGGGAGCATGAAGAGGTCAGAGAGGAGTCTTAGGAGGGAGAGAAGATGGAAGGGAGGATGAAGAGGTCAGGGAGGAGTCTTAGGAGGGAGAGAAGATGGAAGGGAGGATGAAGAGGTCAGAGAGGAGTCTTAGGAGGGAGAGAAGATGGAAGGGAGCATGAAGAGGTCAGGGAGGAGTCTTAGGAGGAAGAGACGATGGAAGGGAGGATGAAGAGGTCAGAGAGGAGTCTTAGAGGGAGAGACGATGGAAGGGAGGATGAAGAGGTTAGAGGAATCTTAGGAGGGAGAGAAGATGGAAGGGAGCATGAAGAGGTCAGGGAGGAGTCTTAGGAGGGAGAGAAGATGGAAGGGAGCATGAAGAGGTCAGGGAGGAGTCTTAGAGGGAGAGACGATGGAAGGGAGCATGAAGAGGTCAGGGAGGAGTCTTAGGAGGGAGAGAAGATGGAAGGGAGCATGAAGAGGTCAGGGAGGAGTCTTATGAGGGAGAGACGATGGAAGGGAGCATGAAGAGGTTAGAGAGGAGTCTTAGGAGGGAGGGAAGATGGAAGGGAGGATGAAGAGGTCAGGGAGGAGTCTTAGGAGGGAGAGAAGATGGAAGGGAGGATGAAGAGGTCAGGGAGGAGTTGAGGAGGAGCAGAGACGGATGGAAAAGGGAGCAAGAAGAGGGTAGAGAGGAGGGTCTTAGGAGGAGAGACGATGTAAAAGAAGCACAAAGAGAGCATGAAAGAGGTTAGGGAGGGAGTCGTAGGAGGGAGTGTAAGAGCGGAAGGGAGGAGATGAAGGGGTCAGGGAGGAGTCTTAGGAGGGAGGGAAGATGGAAGGGAGGATGAAGAGGTTAGAGAGGAGTCTTAGGAGGGAGAGACGATGGAAGAGAGCATGAAGAGGTTAGGGAGGAGTCTTATGAGGGAGAGACGATGGAAGGGAGCATGAAGGGGTCAGGGAGGAGTCTTAGGAGGGAGGGAAGATGGAAGGGAGCATGAAGAGGTTAGAGAGGAGTCTTAGGAGGGAGAGACGATGGAAGAGAGCATGAAGAGGTTAGGGAGGAGTCTTATGAGGGAGGGAAGATGGAAGGGAGGATGAAGAGGTTAGAGAGGAGTCTTAGGAGGGAGAGACGATGGAAGAGAGCATGAAGAGGTTAGGGAGGAGTCTTATGAGGGAGAGACGATGGAAGGGAGCATGAAGGGGTCAGGGAGGAGTCTTAGGAGGGAGGGAAGATGGAAGGGAGCATGAAGAGGTTAGAGAGGAGTCTTAGGAGGGAGAGACGATGGAAGGGAGCATGAAGGGGTCAGGGAGGAGTCTTAGAGGGAGAGAAGATGGAAGGGAGCATGAAGAGGTTAGAGAGGAGTCTTATGAGGGAGAGATGATGGAAGGGAGCATGAAGAGGTCAGGGAGGAGTCTTAGGAGGGAGAGAAGATGGAAGGGAGGATGAAGAGGTCAGGGAGGAGTCTTAGGAGGGAGAGAAGATGGAAGGGAGCATGAAGAGGTCAGGGAGGAGTCTTATGAGGGAGAGAAGATGGAAGGGAGCATGAAGAGGTTAGAGAGGAGTCTTAGGAGGGAGGGAAGATGGAAGGGAGGATGAAGAGGTTAGGGAGGAGTCTTATGAGGGAGAGATGATGGAAGGGAGGATGAAGAGGTTAGAGAGGAGTCTTATGAGGGAGAGATGATGGAAGGGAGGATGAAGAGGTTAGAGGAATCTTAGGAGGGAGAGAAGATGGAAGGGAGCATGAAGAGGTCAGGGAGGAGTCTTATGAGGGAGAGAAGATGGAAGGGAGCATGAAGAGGTTAGAGAGGAGTCTTAGGAGGGAGGGAAGATGGAAGGGAGGATGAAGAGGTCAGGGAGGAGTCTTATGAGGGAGAGACGATGGAAGGGAGCATGAAGAGGTTAGAGAGGAGTCTTAGGAGGGAGGGAAGATGGAAGGGAGGATGAAGAGGTTAGAGAGGAGTCTTATGAGGGAGAGATGATGGAAGGGAGCATGAAGAGGTCAGGGAGGAGTCTTATGAGGGAGAGAGAAGATGGAAGGGAGCATGAAGAGGTTAGAGAGGAGTCTTAGGAGGGAGGGAAGATGGAAGGGAGGATGAAGAGGTCAGGGAGGCGTCTTAGGAGGGAGAGAAGATGGAAGGGAGGATGAAGAGGTCAGGGAGGCGTCTTAGGAGGGAGAGACGATGGAAGGGAGCATGAAGAGGTCAGGGAGGAGTCTTAGGAAGGAGAGACGATGGAAGGGAGGATGAAGAGGTCAGGGAGGCGTCTTAGGAGGGAGAGAAGATGGAAGGGAGGATGAAGAGGTCAGGGAGGCGTCTTAGGAGGGAGAGAAGATGGAAGGGAGCATGAAGAGGTCAGAGAGGAGTCTTAGGAGGGAGAGAAGATGGAAGGGAGGATGAAGAGGTCAGGGAGGAGTCTTAGGAGGGAGAGAAGATGGAAGGGAGGATGAAGAGGTCAGAGAGGAGTCTTAGGAGGGAGAGAAGATGGAAGGGAGCATGAAGAGGTCAGGGAGGAGTCTTAGGAGGAAAGAAGACGATGGAAGGGAGGATGAAGAGGTCAGAGAGGAGTCTTAGAGGGAGAGACGATGGAAGGGAGGATGAAGAGGTTAGAGGAATCTTAGGAGGGAGGAAGAAGATGGAAGGGAGCATGAAGAGGTCAGGGAGGAGTTTAGGGGAGGAATGAGAGAAGATGTGAAGGGAGCATGAAGAGGTCAGGGAGGAGTCTTAGAGGGAGAGACGAGGAAGGGAGCATGAAGAGGTCAGGGAGGAGTCTTAGGAGGGAGAGAAGATGGAAGGGAGGATGAAGAGATCAGGGAGGAGTCTTAGGAGGGAGAGACGATGGAAGGGAGCATGAAGAGGTTAGAGAGGAGTCTTAGGAGGGAGAGACGATGGAAGGGAGGATGAAGAGGTCAGAGAGGAGTCTTAGAGGGAGAGAAGATGGAAGGGAGCATGAAGAGGTTAGAGAGGAGTCTTAGGAGGGAGGGAAGATGGAAGGGAGCATGAAGAGGTCAGGGAGGAGTATTAGGAGGGAGAGAAGATGGAAGGGAGGATGAAGAGGTCAGGGAGGAGTCTTAGGAGGGAGAGAAGATGGAAGGGAGGATGAAGAGGTCAGGGAGACGTCTTATGAGGGAGAGACGATGGAAGGGAGGATGAAGAGGTCAGGGAGGAGTCTTATGAGGGAGAGACGATGGAAGGGAGCATGAAGAGGTTAGAGAGGAGTCTTAGGAGGGAGGGAAGATGGAAGGGAGGATGAAGAGGTCAGGGAGGAGTCTTAGGAGGGAGGGAAGATGGAAGGGAGGATGAAGAGGTCAGGGAGGAGTCTTAGGAGGGAGAGAAGATGGAAGGGAGGATGAAGAGGTTAGAGGAGGAGTCTTAGGAGGGAGAGACGATGGAAGGGAGGATGAAGAGGTCAGGGAGGAGTCTTATGAGGGAGAGATGATGGAAGGGAGGATGAAGAGGTCAGGGAGGAGTCTTATGAGGGAGAGAAGATGGAAGGGAGCATGAAGAGGTTAGAGAGGAGTCTTAGGAGGGAGGGAAGATGGAAGGGAGGATGAAGAGGTTAGAGAGGAGTCTTATGAGGGAGAGATGATGGAAGGGAGCATGAAGAGGTCAGGGAGGAGTCTTATGAGGGAGAGAAGATGGAAGGGAGCATGAAGAGGTTAGAGAGGAGTCTTAGGAGGGAGGGAAGATGGAAGGGAGGATGAAGAGGTTAGAGAGGAGTCTTATGAGGGAGAGATGATGGAAGGGAGCATGAAGAGGTCAGGGAGGAGTCTTATGAGGGAGAGAAGATGGAAGGGAGCATGAAGAGGTTAGAGAGGAGTCTTAGGAGGGAGGGAAGATGGAAGGGAGGATGAAGAGGTCAGGGAGGCGTCTTAGGAGGGAGAGAAGATGGAAGGGAGGATGAAGAGGTCAGGGAGGCGTCTTAGGAGGGAGAGACGATGGAAGGGAGCATGAAGAGGTCAGGGAGGAGTCTTAGGAAGGAGAGACGATGGAAGGGAGGATGAAGAGGTCAGGGAGGAGTCTTAGGAGGGAGAGAAGATGGAAGGGAGGATGAAGAGGTCAGGGAGGCGTCTTAGGAGGGAGAGAAGATGGAAGGGAGGATGAAGAAGTCAGGGAGGCGTCTTAGGAGGGAGAGACGATGGAAGGGAGGATGAAGAGGTTAGAGAGGAGTCTTAGGAAGGAGAGAAGATGGAAGGGAGGATGAAGAGGTCAGGGAGGCGTCTTAGGAGGGAGAGAAGATGGAAGGGAGGATGAAGAAGTCAGGGAGGCGTCTTAGGAGGGAGAGACGATGGAAGGGAGGATGAAGAGGTCAGGGAGGAGTCTTAGGAGGGAGAGACGATGGAAGGGAGCATGAAGAGGTCAGGGAGGAGTCTTAGGAAGGAGAGACGATGGAAGGGAGGATGAAGAGGTCAGAGAGAAGTCTTAGGAGGGAGGGAAGATGGAAGGGAGGATGAAGAGGTCAGGGAGGAGTCTTAGAGGGAGAGAAGTTGAAGAAGACATGCAGGAGAAAGAGATGTTTATGTCTCTAATAGTTAGTTGTGGAGAGGGAAAAGACTGATGAAGTTTACCTTCAATGGTAACCATGTAATTATCCGTTTATATCTCATTAAATGATTCAATGGGCAGGAAACTAACAACATTGATCACGATACAATGTACTAATAACAACATTGATCACAATACAATGTACTAATTAATTAATACAGCAACATGATATATACACACCTGATGAAATAATCATATCTTCCTCACAGAACAAAGCCCAATATACCCAATGATGATGTTATTCCAGAGACAATAAGCTCAATGTATTATGTTATCATGGTGTATAGTGATATTGATACCCATAACAACGGTAGTCATGTTAAAGACAGTCATCCCTATACAGACTAAAACACATCACCGATATAGGTTAGTTATGAATAATTACAGAGCTAATGCCATAAATGTCTATATTTCATATGTGTATATTACTATGCTGTTTAGAAAATGTCTCTGACCCTATACCAGACATGACCTGTTTGGGTAGAACAAATTCGATCGGAACAATCTGGAAATTTGTGTAAAATAACTCTCTTTTCTGTATCTTGTGTATGAATTACTTCGATATGATATTTTATTATCAGTTACCTGAAAATCCAGTCAACTCAGCCTACACCAGTTTTAAACCCTAGACTTTCTAGTCCTGAATGACAGACCCTATAGACTTTCTAGTCCTGAACGACAGACTCTAGACTTTCTACTCCTGAATGACAGACTCTAGACTTTCTACTCCTGAATGACAGACTCTATAGACTTTCTAGTCCTGAATGACAGACCCTATAGACTTTCTAGTCCTGAACGACAGACACTAAACTTTCTAGACCTGAAAGACAGACCCTAGACTTTCTACTCCTGAATGACAGACCCTATAGACTTTCTAGTCCTGAATGACAGACTCTAGACTTTCTAGTCCTGAATGACAGACTCTAGACTTTCTACTCCTGAATGACAGACTCTAGACTTTTTAGTCCTGAATGACAGACCCTAGACTTTCTAGTCCTGAATGACAGACCCTATAGACTTTCTAGTCCTGAATGACAGACACTAAACTTTCTAGTCCTGAATGACAGACTCTAGACTTTTTAGTCCTGAATGACAGACCTTATAGACTTTCTAGTCCTGAATGACAGACCCTAGACTTTCTAGACCAGTGTACCACTGACTGACGTTTTTTCTAGTCATGTTCATTGAAAATATACATTGCTATCAAAATACATATAATGAACATATAATTGATAAAATTTGGAAAAAAGAAAATAATTTTTCTAGTTGTATATTTGAAATCTGAAAAAATATTTCCACTTTGCTGAAATGTGATTTTTTTTCTATTGTATGGTTAACATTATTATCTGGATTAACATATTAAATGTACATGTAATAAGCCATTTGTTGCAGTATTTAATGTTGAACTTTTATACAAGTTTTCTTCCAATGAAATATTCATTAGATTGGCCAACAGGAAAACACTGCACACATGTATATATCTGCATAATAAGTAGTCTTTAGAAAAAATGGATTTGAATTCTAAAATAAGGCATTAAGTTAATAGCATAGTAAACAACAGCATGGGTCTGCGTGATCTCCAAAATACACACAAACCTGGCTAAGTGTCAAAACCAGTAGAACGGTAATTACTGCAGGCTTTAGAAATATAAGGGCTTCATTCATAGTTTTTTAACAATGATTTTTTTTCTGCGGATGTCTTCAACTTTTCTCATAATTATAAATGATTAAACACAAGATAACTATTAGGTGAAGATTAGAAATCATTAATGGCCTAGTAGTCATCAATAATGATAAACAAAATCGTTTATCCTTTAAACAACTTGTGTTTCAATGAGCCTTTACAACCATGAACTATTTCAGTTCTTCTGTACTTATCAGTAGTACAAATCTATATGAAAGCTAAATTCAAAATATTGAATAACTCACTAGTTCAGCTTTTCATATGTGATTTATATATATATGTAAAAAAGAGAACAAATCTGGCTCAACATAGTAAAAACAACATCATTTACAAAGTAGAAAACCTGATCAGTGATATGCAACTGAAATTTCGATGCAAAAATTGAATTTTCATTAAAAATTTACACTTAAAGTGAAATAATTCTGATGAAAGTATCAATGAAATAAGAAGTAAGATACTTACATGTATATAAAACAGTTGTAACATTATGTGTGAAGGTTTGCATACCTCTGCTTCAGACTAAAGTGCCTAGTGTCTCAAGCATTTCTCTCTAAAACTATTGATTAAACTCATAATGAACAAAAATCATTGCGGTTAGTTTGACGAGAGAAACACACAGAAGTATCACGATAAGAGCATTAATTTTTCACCTGCTGCTCTGGGCTTGACGAGTGTTACCTGGCGTTTATAACTCAACTCACCTGTTGTGTGTATACAAATGCATTCTATATGGACTTTAAATACTTTGAGTGTTTAAGCATGATTATCATTACACACAGGTATACCCCACAGGAGATTAAAGCCTCTTATTGAAATTGAAATAAAAATCTCGACATTTTATCAATACACTGTCCTTCCATACAATAGATCTGCCAGTCAATGATGGCAGTGGAGAGAGCTAATTGATGGGTGTGTAACTACTTACAGATCAATTATCTTTGTCAGTTGAACATCTCCCCCTTCCTGAACCCTACCTTCAAAGTCTGTATGACCTTCAGACAACCAACAGAAAAATCATTTTTTAGGATCAATAAAAATTCTTTCACCTTCTCCTTTAAGTCTGTCTGTGTCCCACACTCCCCCTCATTAACCAGACTAACCTGTCACCTTTAAGTCTGTCTGTGTCCCACACTCCCCCTCATTAACCAGTCACCTTTAAGTCTGTCTGTGTCCTACACTCCCCCTCATTAACCAGACTAACCAGTCCCCTCTAAGTCTGTCTGTGTCCCACACTCCCCCTCATTAACCAGGCTAACCAGTCACCTTTAAGTCTGTCTGTGTCCCACACTCCCCCTCATTAACCAGACTAACCAGTCACCTTTAAGTCTGTCTGTGTCCCACACTCCCTCTCATTAACCAAGCTAACCAGTCTCCTTTAAGTCTGTCTGTGTCCCACACTCCCTCTCATTAACCAAGCTAACCAGTCACCTTTAAGTCTGTCTGTGTCCCACACTCCCCCTCATTAACCAGGCTAACCAGTCACATTTAAGTCTGTCTGTGTCCCACACTCCCCCTCATTAACCAGGCTAACCAGTCACCTTTAAGTCTGTCTGTGTCCCACACTCTTCCTCATTAACCAGACTAACCTGTCACCTTTAAGTCTGTCTGTGTCCCACACTCCCCCTCATTAACCAGACTAACCTGTCACCTTTAAGTCTGTCTGTGTCCCACACTCCCCCTCATTAACCAGGCTAACCAGTCACCTTTAAGTCTGTCTGTGTCCCACACTCCCCCCTCATTAACCGGACTAACCAGTCACCTTTAAGTCTGTCTGTGTCCCACACTCCCCCTCATTAACCAGGCTAACCTGTCACCTTTAAGTCTGTCTGCGTCCCACACTCCCCCTCATTAACCAGACTAACCAGTCACCTTTAAGTCTGTCTGTGTCCCACACTCTCCCTCATTAACCAGGACTAACCATGTCACCTTTAAGTCTGTTGTGTCCCACACTCCCCCTCATTAACCAGACTAACCTGTCACCTTTAAGTCTGTCTGTGTCCCACACTCCCCCTCATTAACCAGGCTAACCAGTCACCTTTAAGTCTGTCTGTGTCCCACACTCCCCCTCATTAACCAGGACTAACCAGTCACCTTTAAGTCTGTCTGTGTCCCACACTCCCCCTCATTAACCAGAGCTAAACCATTCACCTTTAAGTCTGTCTGTGTCCCACACTCCCCCTCATTAACCAGAGCTAACCATGTCACCTTTAAGTCTGTCTGTGTCCCACACTCCCCCTCATTAACCAGGCTAACCAGTCACCTTTAAGTCTGTCTGTGTCCCACACTCCCTCCTCATTAACCAGCTAACCAGTCACCTTTAAGTCTGTCTGTGTCCCACACTCCCCCTCATTAACCAGGCTAACCAGTCACCTTTAAGTCTGTCTGTGTCCCACACTCCCCCTCATTAACCAGGCTAACCAGTCACCTTTAAGTCTGTCTGTGTCCCACACTCCCCCTCATTAACCAGACTAACCAGTCACCTTTAAGTCTGTCTGTGTCCCCACACTCCCCCCCATTAACCAAGCTAACCATGTCACCTTTAAGTCTGTCTGTGTCCCACACTCCCCCTCATTAACCAGACTAACCAGTCACCTTTAAGTCTGTCTGTGTCCCACACTCCCCCTCATTAACCAGCTAACCAGTCACCTTTAAGTCTGTCTGTGTCCCACACTCCCCCTCATTAACCAAGGTAACCAGTCACCTTTAAGTCTGTCTGTGTCCCACACTCCCCCTCATTAACCAGCTAACCAGTCACCTTTAAGTCTGTCTGTGTCCCACACTCCCCCTCATTAACCAGGCTAACCAGTCACCTTTAAGTCTGTCTGTGTCCCACACTCCCCCTCATTAACCAAGCTAACCAGTCACCTTTAAGTCTGTCTGTGTCCCACACTCCCCCCTCATTAACCAGGCTAACCAGTCACCTTTAAGTCTGTCTGTGTCCCACACTCCCCCTCATTAACCAGGCTAACCAGTCACCTTTAAGTCTGTCTGTGTCCCACACTCCCCCTCATTAACCAGGCTAACCAGTCACCTTTAAGTCTGTCTGTGTCCCACACTCCTCCCTCATTAACCAGGCTAACCAGTCACCTTTAAGTCTGTCTGTGTCCCACACTCCCCCTCATTAACCAGGCTAACCAGTCCCCTTTAAGTCTGTCTGTGTCCCACACTCCCCCTCATTAACCAAGCTAACCAGTCACCTTTAAGTCTGTCTGTGTCCCACACTCCCCCTCATTAACCAGGACTAACCTAGTCACCTTTAAGTCTGTCTGTGTCCCACACTCCCCCTCATTAACCAGGCTAACCAGTCACCTTTAAGTCTGTCTGTGTCCCACACTCCCCCTCATTAACCAGGCTAACCAGTCACCTTTAAGTCTGTCTGTGTCCCACACTCCCCCTCATTAACCAGGCTAACCAGTCACCTTTAAGTCTGTCTGTGTCCCACACTCCCCCTCATTAACCAGGCTAACCAGTCACCTTTAAGTCTGTCTGTGTCCCACACTCCCCCTCATTAACCAGGCTAACCAGTCACCTTTAAGTCTGTCTGTGTCCCACACTCCCCCTCATTAACCAGACTAACCAGTCACCTTTAAGTCTGTCTGTGTCCCACACTCCCCCTCATTAACCAGGCTAACCAGTCACCTTTAAGTCTGTCTGTGTCCCACACTCCTCCTAATTAACCAGGCTAACCGTCACCTTTAAGTCGTCTGTGCCCCCCCTCCCCCTCATTACCCAGGCTAACCAGCCCCCCTTTAAGCTGTCTGGTCCCCACTCCCCAAATTAACCAAAGGCTAACCATCCCCTTTTAAGTCTGTCTGTGTCCCACACTCCTCCAAATTTAAACCAGCTAACCTCCCCTTTTTAAGTCGTCTGAGTCCCACACTCCCCCCATTACCGTAACCAGTCACTTTTAACGTCTGTGTCCCACACTTCCCCTCATTAACCAGGCTAACCAGCCCATTTTTAATCGTTTTGGGGGCCCCACTCCCCCTAATTACCGGCTAACAGTCACCTTTAAGTCGTCTGTGCCCCAACCCCCCAATTTCCAGGCTAACCGTCCCCTTTTAAAGTCTGTCGTTCCCCCTTTCTCCTCATTCCAGACTCCTGTCCCTTTAATCTGTCTGTGCCCCACTCCCCCTCTTAACCGCAACCAGCCCTTTAATCTGTCTGTGTCCCCACACCCCCCTCATTAACCAGACTAACCAGTCACCTTTAAGTCTGTCTGTGTCCCACACTCCCCCTCATTAACCAGGCTAACCAGTCACCTTTAAGTCTGTCTGTGTCCCACACTCCCCCTCATTAACCAGACTAACCAGTCACCTTTAAGTCTGTCTGTGTCCCACACTCCCCCCTCATTAACCAGCTAACCAGTCACCTTTAAGTCTGTCTGTGTCCCACACTCCCCCTCATTAACCAGGCTAACCTAGTCACCTTTAAGTCTGTCTGTGTCCCACACTCCCCTCATTAACCAGGCTAACCAGTCACCTTTAGTCTGTCTGTGTCCCACACTCCCCCTCATTAACCAGACTAACCTGTCACCTTTAAGTCTGTCTGTGTCCCACACTCCCCCTCATTAACCAGGCTACCAGTCACCTTTAAGTCTGTCTGTGTCCCACACTCCCCCTCATTAACCAGGCTAACCAGTCACCTTTAAGTCTGTCTGTGTCCCACACTCCCCTCATTAACCAGGACTAACCTGTCACCTTTAAGTCTGTCTGTGTCCCACACTCCTCCCTAATTACCAGCTAACCAGGTCACATTTAAGTCTGTCTGTGTCCACAACTCCCTCTCATTAACCAAGACTAACCAGTCACCTTTAAGTCTGTCTGTGTCCCACACTCCCCCTCATTAA
Organism: Pecten maximus; assembly: GCF_902652985.1. Classification (NCBI taxonomy): domain Eukaryota; kingdom Metazoa; phylum Mollusca; class Bivalvia; order Pectinida; family Pectinidae; genus Pecten; species Pecten maximus. Next base: position 5,780,880 of record NC_047028.1, on the reverse strand, counting down.
CCGAGACAACCAGTCACCTTAGTAAGTCTGTCTGTGTCCCACACTCCCCCTCATTAACCAGGCTAGACCAGTCAGCCTTTAAGTCTGTCTGTGTCCCACACTCCTCCCTCATTAACCAGACTAACCAGTCACTTTAAGTCTGGTCTGTGTCCCACACTCCCCCTCATTAACCAGGCTAACACAGTCACCTTTAAGTCTGTCTGTGTCCCACACTCCTCTCCATTAACCAGGCTAACCAGTCACCTTTAAGTCTGTCTGTGTCCCACACTCCCCTCAATTAACCAGACTAACCAGTCACCTTTAATCTGTCGGTGTGTCCCACACTCCCCCTCATTAACCAGGCTAACCAGTCACCTTTAAGTCTGTCTGTGTCCCACACTCCCTCCTCATTAACCAGGCTAACCAGTCACCTTTAAGTCTGTCTGTGTCCCACACTCCCCCTCATTAACCAGACTAACCAGTCCCTTTAAGTCTGTCTGTGTCCCACACTCCCCCCTCATTAACCAGACTAACCAGTCACCTTTAAGTCTGTCTGTGTCCCACACTCCCCCTCATTAACCAGGCTAACCAGTCACCCTTAAGTCTGTCTGTGTCCCACACTCCTCCTCATTAACCAGACTAACCAGTCACCTTTAAGTCTGTCTGTGTCCCACACTCCCCCTCATTAACCAGACTAACCTGTCACCTTTAAGTATGTCTGTGTCCCACACTCCCCCTCATTAACCAGGCTAACCAGTCACCTTTAAGTCTGTCTGTGTCCCACACTCCTCCCTCATTAACCAGGCTAACCAGTCACCTTTAAGTCTGTCTGTGTCCCACACTCCCCCTAATTAACCAGACTAACCAGTCACCTTTAAGTCTGTCTGTGTCCCACACTCCCCCTAATTAACCAAGCTAACCAGTCACCTTTAAGTCTGTCTGTGTCCCACACTCCCCCTCATTAACCAGACTAACCAGTCACCTTTAAGTCTGTCTGTGTCCCACACTCCCCCTCATTAACCAGACTAACCAGTCACCTTTAAGTCTGTCTGTGTCCCACACTCCCCCTCATTAACCAGGCTAACCAGTCACCTTTAAGTCTGTCTGTGTCCCACACTTCTCCTCATTAACCAAGCTAACCAGTCACCTTTAAGTCTGTCTGTGTCCCACACTCCCCCTCATTAACCAGGCTAACCAGTCACCTTTAAGTCTGTCTGTGTCCCACACTCCTCCTCATTAACCAGGCTAACCAGTCACCTTTAAGTCTGTCTGTGTCCCACACTCCCCCTCATTAACCAGGCTAACCAGTCACCTTTAAGTCTGTCTGTGTCCCACACTCCCCCTCATTAACCAAGCTAACCAGTCACCTTTAAGTCTGTCTGTGTCCCACACTCCCCCTCATTAACCAGACTAACCTGTCACCTTTAAGTATGTCTGTGTCCCACACTCCCCCTCATTAACCAGGCTAACCAGTCACCTTTAAGTCTGTCTGTGTCCCACACTCCCCCTCATTAACCAGGCTAACCAGTCACCTTTAAGTCTGTCTGTGTCCCACACTCCCCCTCATTAGCCAGGCTAACCAGTCACCTTTAAGTCTGTCTGTGTCCCACACTCCCCCTCATTAACCAGGCTAACCAGTCACCTTTAAGTCTGTCTGTGTCCCACACTCCCCCTCATTAACCAGGCTAACCAGTCACCTTTAAGTCTGTCTGTGTCCCACACTCCCCCTCATTAACCAGACTAACCAGTCACCTTTAAGTCTGTCTGTGTCCCACACTCCCCCTCATTAACAAAGCTAACCAGTCACCTTTAAGTCGGTCTGTGTCCCACACTTCTCCTAATTAACCAGGCTAACCAGTCACCTTTAAGTCTGTCTGTGTCCCACACTCCCCCTCATTAGCCAGGCTAACCAGTCCCCTTTAAGTCTGTCTGTGTCCCACACTCCTCCTAATTAACCAGGCTAACCAGTCACCTTTAAGTCTGTCTGTGTCCCACACTCCTCCTAATTAACCAGGCTAACCAGTCCCCTTTAAGTCTGTCTGAGTCCCACACTCCCCCTCATTAACCAGGCTAACCAGTCACTTTTAAGTCTGTCTGTGTCCCACACTTCCCCTCATTAACCAGGCTAACCAGTCATTTTTAAGTCTGTCTGTGTCCCACACTCCTCCTAATTAACCAGGCTAACCAGTCACCTTTAAGTCTGTCTGTGTCCCACACTCCTCCTAATTAACCAGGCTAACCAGTCACCTTTAAGTCTGTCTGTGTCCCACACTTCTCCTCATTAACCAGACTAACCTGTCACCTTTAAGTCTGTCTGTGTCCCACACTCCCCCTCATTAACCAGGCTAACCAGTCACCTTTAAGTCTGTCTGTGTCCCACACTCCCCCTCATTAACCAGACTAACCTGTCACCTTTAAGTCTGTCTGTGTCCCACACTCCCCCTCATTAACCAGGCTAACCAGTCACCTTTAAGTCTGTCTGAGTCCCACACTCCCCCTCATTAACCAGGCTAACCAGTCACTTTTAAGTCTGTCTGTGTCCCACACTCCCCCTCATTAACCAGGCTAACCAGTCACTTTTAAGTCTGTCTGTGTCCCACACTCCCCCTCATTAACCAGGCTAACCAGTCATTTTAAGTCTGTCTGTGTCCCACACTCCTCCTAATTAACCAGGCTAACCAGTCACCTTTAAGTCTGTCTGTGTCCCACACTCCCACTCATTAACCAGGCTAACCTGTCACCTTTAAGTCTGTCTGTGTCCCACACTCCCTCTCATTAACCAGGCTAGCCAGTCACCTTTAAGTCTGTCTGTGTCCCACACTCTCTCTCATTAACCAGGCTAGCCAGTCACCTTTAAGTCTGTCTGTGTCCCACACTTCTCCTCATTAACCAGACTAACCTGTCACCTTTAAGTCTGTCTGTGACCCACACTTCTCCTCGTTAACCAGGCTAAGCAGTCACCTTAAGTCTGTCTGTGTCCAACACTCCCCTTCATTAACCAGACTAACCAGTCACCTTTAAGTCTGTCTGTGTCCCACACTCCCCCTCATTAACCAGACTAACCAGTCACATTTAAGTCTGTCTGTGTCCCACACTCCCCCTCATTAACCAGGCTAACCAGTCTCCTTTAAGTCTGTCTGTGTCCCACACTCCCCCTCATTAACCAGGCTAACCAGTCACATTTAAGTCTGTCTGTGTCCCACACTCCCCCTCATTAACCAGGCTAACCAGTCACCTTTAAGTCTGTCTGTGTCCCACACTCCCTCTCATTAACCAGGCTAACCAGTCACCTTTAAATCTGTCTGTGTCCCACACTCCCCCTCATTAACCAGACTAACCAGTCACCTTTAAGTCTGTCTGTGTCCCACACTCCCCCTCATTAACCAGACTAACCAGTCACCTTTAAGTCTGTCTGTGTCCCACACTCCCCCTCATTAACCAGGCTAACCTGTCACCTTTAAGTCTGTCTGTGTCCCACACTCCTCCTCATTAACCAAACTAACTAGTCACCTTTAAGTCTGTCTGTGTCCCACACTCCCCCTCATTAACCAGACTAACCTGTCACCTTTAAGTATGTCTGTGTCCCACACTCCCCCTCATTAACCAGGCTAACCAGTCACCTTTAAGTCTGTCTGTGTCCCACACTCTCCCTCATTAACCAGGCTAACCAGTCACCTTTAAGTCTGTCTGTGTCCCACACTCCCCCTAATTAACCAGACTAACCAGTCACCTTTAAGTCTGTCTGTGTCCCACACTCCCCCTAATTAACCAAGCTAACCAGTCACCTTTAAGTCTGTCTGTGTCCCACACTCCCCCTCATTAACCAAACTAACCAGTCACCTTTAAGTCTGTCTGTGTCCCACACTCCCCCTCATTAACCAGACTAACCAGTCACCTTTAAGTCTGTCTGTGTCCCACACTCCCCCTCATTAACCAGGCTAACCAGTCACCTTTAAGTCTGTCTGTGTCCCACACTTCTCCTCATTAACCAAGCTAACCAGTCACCTTTAAGTCTGTCTGTGTCCTACACTCCCCCTCATTAACCAGGCTAACCAGTCACCTTTAAGTCTGTCTGTGTCCCACACTCCCCTTCATTAACGAGGCTAACCAGTCACCTTTAAGTCTGTCTGTGTCCCACACTTCTCCTCATTAACCAGACTAACCTGTCACCTTTAAGTCTGTCTGTGTCCCACACTCCCCCTCATTAACCAGGCTAACCAGTCACCTTTAAGTCTGTCTGAGTCCCACACTCCCCCTCATTAACCAGGCTAACCAGTCACTTTTAAGTCTGTCTGTGTCCCACACTCCCCCTCATTAACCAGGCTAACCAGTCACTTTTAAGTCTGTCTGTGTCCCACACTCCCCCTCATTAACCAGGCTAACCAGTCATTTTTAAGTCTGTCTGTGTCCCACACTCCTCCTAATTAACCAGGCTAACCAGTCACCTTTAAGTCTGTCTGTGTCCCACACTCCCACTCATTAACCAGGCTAACCTGTCACCTTTAAGTCTGTCTGTGTCCCACACTCCCTCTCATTAACCAGGCTAGCCAGTCACCTTTAAGTCTGTCTGTGTCCCACACTCTCTCTCATTAACCAGGCTAGCCAGTCACCTTTAAGTCTGTCTGTGTCCCACACTTCTCCTCATTAACCAGACTAACCTGTCACCTTTAAGTCTGTCTGTGACCCACACTTCTCCTCGTTAACCAGGCTAAGCAGTCACCTTAAGTCTGTCTGTGTCCAACACTCCCCTTCATTAACCAGACTAACCAGTCACCTTTAAGTCTGTCTGTGTCCCACACTCCCCCTCATTAACCAGACTAACCAGTCACATTTAAGTCTGTCTGTGTCCCACACTCCCCCTCATTAACCAGGCTAACCAGTCTCCTTTAAGTCTGTCTGTGTCCCACACTCCCCCTCATTAACCAGGCTAACCAGTCACATTTAAGTCTGTCTGTGTCCCACACTCCCCCTCATTAACCAGGCTAACCAGTCACCTTTAAGTCTGTCTGTGTCCCACACTCCCTCTCATTAACCAGGCTAACCAGTCACCTTTAAATCTGTCTGTGTCCCACACTCCCCCTCATTAACCAGACTAACCAGTCACCTTTAAGTCTGTCTGTGTCCCACACTCCCCCTCATTAACCAGACTAACCAGTCACCTTTAAGTCTGTCTGTGTCCCACACTCCCCCTCATTAACCAGGCTAACCTGTCACCTTTAAGTCTGTCTGTGTCCCACACTCCTCCTCATTAACCAAACTAACTAGTCACCTTTAAGTCTGTCTGTGTCCCACACTCCCCCTCATTAACCAGACTAACCTGTCACCTTTAAGTATGTCTGTGTCCCACACTCCCCCTCATTAACCAGGCTAACCAGTCACCTTTAAGTCTGTCTGTGTCCCACACTCTCCCTCATTAACCAGGCTAACCAGTCACCTTTAAGTCTGTCTGTGTCCCACACTCCCCCTAATTAACCAGACTAACCAGTCACCTTTAAGTCTGTCTGTGTCCCACACTCCCCCTAATTAACCAAGCTAACCAGTCACCTTTAAGTCTGTCTGTGTCCCACACTCCCCCTCATTAACCAAACTAACCAGTCACCTTTAAGTCTGTCTGTGTCCCACACTCCCCCTCATTAACCAGACTAACCAGTCACCTTTAAGTCTGTCTGTGTCCCACACTCCCCCTCATTAACCAGGCTAACCAGTCACCTTTAAGTCTGTCTGTGTCCCACACTTCTCCTCATTAACCAAGCTAACCAGTCACCTTTAAGTCTGTCTGTGTCCTACACTCCCCCTCATTAACCAGACTAACCAGTCACCTTTAAGTCTGTCTGTGTCCCACACTCCCCTTCATTAACGAGGCTAACCAGTCACCTTTAAGTCTGTCTGTGTCCCACACTTCTCCTCATTAACCAGACTAACCAGTCACCTTTAAGTCTGTCTGTGTCCCACACTCCTCCTCATTAACCAGGCTAACCAGTCACCTTTAAGTCTGTCTGTGTCCCACACTTCTCCTCATTAACCAGACTAACCAGTCACCTTTAAGTCTGTCTGTGTCTAACACTCCTCCTCATTAACCAGGCTAACCAGTCACCTTTAAGTCTGTCTGTGTCTAACACTCCTCCTCATTAACCAGACTAACCAGTCACCTTTAAGTCTGTCTGTGTCCCACACTCCTCCTCATTAACCAGGCTAACCAGTCACCTTTAAGTCTGTCTGTGTCCCACACTTCTCCTCATTAACCAGACTAACCAGTCACCTTAAGTCTGTCTGTGTCCTACACTCCTCCTCATTAACCAGACTAACCAGTCACCTTTAAGTCTGTCTGTGTCCCACACTCCCCCTCATTAGCCAGGCTAACCAGTCACCTTTAAGTCTGTCTGTGTCCCACACTCCCCCTCATTAACCAGGCTAACCAGTCAAATGTTTTTAGTCAATGTCTATGTCCCACACTCCCTCCTCATTAACCAGTCATTTTTATCTGTATCTTCCTCTTCAAAAAATAACTGACCTGTATTTATGATTAGTACGATTATGCCTTCTTTGTACTCCCTAATCATATACCTGACTTTCCTCAAGCCTGGATCTTACTAACAGGGTAAGGGGCCGGGAACTTCCTACAGTCCTTAAATTGCACTACTCCATCCTACAGTCCTTAAAATGTACAACTCCATCCTACAGTCCTTAAATTGTACAACTCCATCATACAGTCCTCAAATTGTACTACTCCATCCTACAGTCCTTAAAATGTACTACTTCATCCTACAATCCTTAAATCATACTACTCCATCCTAAAGTCCTTAATTTGTACAACTCCATCCTACAGTCCTTAAATTGTACTACTCCATGCTACAGTCCTTAAATTGTACAACTCCATCCTACAGTCCTTAAATTGTACTACTCCATGCTACAGTCCTTAAATTGTACAACTCCATCCTACAGTCCTTAAAATGTACTACTCCATCCTACAGTCCTTAAATTGTACACCTCCATCCTACAGTCCTTAAATTGTACAATTCCATCCTACAGTCCTCAAATTGTACTACTCCATCATACAGTCCTGAAAATGTACAACTCCATCCTACAATCCTTAAATTGTACTACTCCATCCTACAGTCCTTAAATTGTACTACTCCATCCTACAGTCCTTCAATTGTACAACTCCATCCTACAGTCCTTAAATTATACTACTCCATCCTACAGTCCTTAAATTGTACAATTCCATCCTACAGTCCTCAAATTGTACTACTCCATCCTACAGTCCTTAAATTGTACAATTCCATCCTACAGTCCTCAAATTGTACTACTCCATCATACAGTCCTTAAAATGTACAACTCCATCCTACAATCCTTAAATTGTACTACTCCATCCTACAGTCCTTAAATTGTACTACTCCATCCTACAGTCCTTCAATTGTACAACTCCATCCTACAGTCCTTAAATTATACTACTCCATCCTACAGTCCTTAAATTGTACAATTCCATCCTACAGTCCTCAAATTGTACTACTCCATCATACAGTCCTTAAAATGTACAACTCCATCCTACAATCCTTAAATTGTACTACTCCATCCTACAGTCCTTAAATTGTACTACTCCATCCTACAGTCCTTCAATTGTACAACTCCATCCTACAGTCCTTAAATTATACTACTCCATCCTACAGTCCTCAAATTGTACTACTCCATCCTACAGTCCTTAAATTATACTACTCCATCCTACAGTCCTTAAATTGTACAATTCCATCCTACAGTCCTCAAATTGTACTACTCCATCATACAGTCCTCAAATTGTACTACTCCATCATACAGTCCTTAAATTGTACAACTCCATCCTACAGTCCTTAAAATGTACAACTCCATCCTACAGTCCTTCAATTGTACAACCCCATCCTACAGTCCTTAAATTGTACTACTCCATCCTACTGTCCTTAAAATGTACAACTCCATCATACAGTCTGTATCCCTGAAAACAACCATAAGTTAACTCATGGTCAGAATAAATCTGTCTTACTCAAAGGAGTCGATGTCCTTGAAATGGGGGTTAGAATAAATTTGGCAGTAAATATTCCCAAGTTTAATACCATAGTAACATACATAAGCAAGAATATGTTTTCTTGTTTTGTTACATAAATCTGATAATGCATGGGCTTATTGTTGAGCAATAGGCCTTAATTTTTACCCCCACATATTTCATATGAGTCATTATAACCGCTAATAAAAGTGATCTTCACACTAGTTTGTACCCACTTTGTACTTTCATTTATCAAATTTGCCACCAACATCCTTCTTAAATCACCAACCAAAGGGCTGATAAATATAATGATGTTCCATAAATCATGTATAAAGACCTTCCTGTCAATTTGTTATTACATCATTTTATAAACATTTTTTATTTAGAAATTTAAATTACATAACATACATGTATTGTCATTTCAGGTTATCCAGTACATAATGTCAATCTTAAAGAATCAATCCATTACTGGTTCATTCCTATATCAACATGTATCTGTTTAATAAATTATCAACAGTGACAAAGATCATAATCTAATGTTGTATAATGTAGCATCATCTAACACACTAACATGCCATCTTGAGAGTTTAGAGATATACTCCAACCATTGGCACCAGTGATGTGCTTAAATTGGTTTGTTTTCCTATAGTGTTGCAGTAGACAACTAACTCAGCAACAGAAGTAAAAAAGAGCAATATTATAGTAATGTCTACTGCATGTTAAGCTGCACTACATTCCTACTGACAATTCTAAATATGATGCAGTGGAGATTGCAGTGTGATTTTAGCAAATGCACCAAAATTGGTCGAAATCTGATAATAAAGTTGCATTCACAACTGTCCATTTACACAGACATAGAGATATAGAGAGGACACAATTGTCCATTTACACAGACATAGAGATATAGAGAGGACACAACTGTCCATTTACACAGACATAGAGATATAGAGAGGACACAATTATCCATTTATACAGATATAGAGAGGACACAATTATCCATTTACACAGATATAGAGAGGACACAATTGTCCATTTATACAGATATAGAGAGGACACAATTATCCATTTATACAGATATACAGATATAGACAGGACACAATTATCCATTTACACAGATATAGAGAGGACACAATTGTCCATTTACACAGACATAGAGATATAGAGAGGACACAACTGTCCATTTACACAGACATAGAGATATAGAGAGGACACAATTATCCATTTATATAGATATAGAGAGGACACAATTATCCCTTTATATAGATATAGAGAGGACACAATTGTCCATTTATACAGATATAGAGAGGACACAATTATCCATTTATATAGATATAGAGAGGACACAACTGTCCATTTACACAGATATAGAGAGGACACAATTGTCCATTTATATAGATATAGAGAGGACACAATTATCCATTTATACAGATATAGAGAGGACACAATTGTCCATTTATACAGATATAGAGAGGACACAATTATCCATTTATATAGATATAGAGAGGACACAATTGTCCATTTACACAGACATAGAGATATAGAGAGGACACAATTGTCCATTTACACAGACATAGAGATATAGAGAGGACACAACTGTCCATTTACACAGATATAGAGATCTACAGAGGACACAATTGTATATGAATATAGACTATTCACACATCACCATGACTCTGGTCTAACTTGTGGGTATTTAAATGCCAGCCATACACTGACAATTTATTATTTTAATAGAATTTTGTTTTTATTACGACCATAACAGGTTTTCAATACTACACACTTAAGTGAACTAATATCATTTGTATTCTACCAAAATAAAACCAAGACCAATCAATGCCACTTTAACTATTTATAATTAATGGACAAAGGTTACATCACAATCACTGACTGTCAAAATAAATAAACTAAAGCAGCTAGTATCTACATTGTACCTGTGATTTGTATTGAAGTTAAGGTTGTAAGCTACCTTAGACATTATACCGTGATTTGTATTTGAGTTAAGGTTGTATGCTACCTTACACATTATACCTGTGATTTGTACTGGAGTTAAGGTTGTATGCTACCTTACACATTATACCTGTGATTGGTATAGGAGTTCAGGTTGTATGCAACCTTACACATTATACCTGTGATTTGTATTGGAGTTAAGGTTGTAATATTGATACCTTACACATTATACCTGTGATTTGTACTGGAGTTAAGGTTGTCTGCTACCTAAAACACTATACTTGAGACTTTTATTGAAGTTATAAGGTTGTATGCTACAATGTACCTAAAAGACTTTACCTGTGACATTGATAGGAGTTCAGGTTGTATGCTACCTTAAATGTATACATTAGACCTGTGATTTGTATTGAGTTAAGGTTGTATAGTACCTTAATTACACACTATATTTGATATGAGTTAATTAAGGTTGTATGCTATTTATGCATTATACCTGTGATTTCTGTAGAAATTAAAGTTATATGCTACCTTACACACTATACCTCTGGTTTATGTTATAGTTAAGGTTATTATCTACCTTACACACTATACCTCTGGTTTATGTTATAGTTAAGGTTATTATCTACCTTACACACTATACCTCTGGTTTATGTTATAGTTAAGGTTATTATCTACCTTATACATTATACCTGTGATTGGTATGTGAATTAAGGTTGTATGCTACCTTACACATTATACCTGTGATTGGTATTGGAGTTAAGGTTGTATGCTATCTCTACACATATGCTTTATATGCTAGTATACATGTACAACAGAACAAATATTTTTACCAGTCACTGTTCCATTCCCCTACACAGGTAGAGTATAACGATTCCTATATAAAACAATCGATGAATGCCTATAAATGGTTATTGTAGCAACTAATAAGTGGCACTTACTGCTTGTTAAACGATATCTCTCCGACAGGATTTTATTTGATTATTACTTTATTGAATGCAGCTGTCTGTTAAAATCACTGCACAATGTAGCAAGTGAAGGAGATAAGTCAGGTTAAAGCGACTATAACTGTAGAATTGTGACATAATCATTAAACAGTGCTTTCTTATAAATAGTAAAATGGTTGAAGATATAGTAATACATGGACTATACTGTACACTATTTCATAAATATATATCTAAGTTTTAAAACAATGTCAATGCACCACAGAGAAAGCTGAAGGGAGTCATGTCGGTGTAAGTGACGTGTCCTCAAAGTGTTCTGATTACGCGTGATAAATATGCACACTTAATAGTAGGACCTAACTTATTGTAATGTTATTGTTTTGCACTGATTTAGGTACTTACAAAACATACTTGCAGCCACTTTGAATTTTCATAATTAAGGGAAATTTTAATAGTATACATTGTGCCTGGTATATTGCTTTCCAATAGTGATTTTTTGCAGTTATAGTTGCTTTAAGCAAATGCCATTAAAATCAATCAATTAATTGATTTAAGTTTATGATCCAAATAATTTTTGCCATTAAATCTTTAAGCTCAAGATTTATATCTTTTCCTATAGTTACATATACCCTTGAGATTACAGTTAAAGGCATAACAATTAAATTACATCATTTGAGATGTGACTATTTGTACACTATTATTTATGTCTGTGACCCCCTCTACCTAGCTACATCCCAGCTTTGTTTTACCCCTATAATCCCCCTACACCATTTAATTTTCACCACCAGACCAATAATTCTATCATAACCACTGTAGGACAAGGTGTATACTAAGATTTAAATACATTGAGTTCCTTTTCAAGTTGTGTGAAATCAATTTGCTAAATCAAACACAAATAATTTTGTCGTCAAACTATGTCCACAATTTGGTATACAGTGGAATTGTAATCGATACAACAGTATAAAGGTGTGGAGCCAACCTGACATATATATATAGATATCAATATTTGTCAGAATATCACAAGACAAATCAGATCAGTTTTCCTAAGATTTCCACACAACTGAACACACTGTTTAATTTTATTTTCAGTGAAACCGTAATATTCAATGTAACAATATGTGCTGAAGTTCTGACCCATATATCGTCTATATTCACTTATATCTAATGAAATGACATTGTTTTATTTACCTATAAATAAGTGCAATACACTCTGATGAACGTTACTGCATTGAAACATATTCAATGTTTTGTTTAAACAAATTTAAATAACTTTTTACAGGTATTTGATTGAAATTTTATATTGAAACTGCTTATAATCAGAGTTGACTAGGTCGAATGGGCCACCATCATCCTATAATGACAGTATTCAACGAATAAACACATACCCACATAATGTACGGTATGGGTGTATGATACTTCACACATACATATGTATATACAGCTAGTCTGATAATTGTTTTTCAAGGAGATTATAGTAAAACAAGGGACCGTTGGAGGGCCACAACATACGCCCGCCGCAATATTTGACACTTGGAAGGGGGAAGTTTCACAGGTTGTAATGCTTTAAAATGAAGTATCATCAATGTTGGAAAGTTGGAAGGAGATATTGATACACATAATGGTGTGTAGTCAAAACCGAAGGGCAACTTTAAATGATGAGATGTATATATGTTGCAAATATGGGAAACCTTGGTTTGAACACAACAACACAAAAATTAGTTCACATGTTTATATACAGAATATACAGAGCCTGGGTCGGGTAGTATTGAAGTTATGGTCCGGATAAGTAAAATCATCAAAGGGCAATAACTCCGCTAATAAGGGGGTAAGGGGCATAATTTTGGTATGTGACACTCCGGCTCATCTAGATGTATATTTGTGTTAAGTATGGAGAGCTCAACACCATATATGCACGAAGTAAAATCATCAAAGGGGAATAACTCCACAAATAAGGGGGTAAGGGGCATGATTTTGGTATGCGACACTCCGGCTCATCAAGATGAATATTTGTGTTAAGTATGGAGAGCTCAACACCATATACGCACGAAGTAAAATCATCAAAGGGGAATAACTCCGCAAATACGGGGGTAAGGGGCATGATTTTGGTATGCGGCACTCCGGCTCATCATGATGTATATTTGTGTCAAGTATGGAGAGCCTGGGTTGAGTAGTATTGGAGTTATCGTCCGGACAAGTAAAATCATCAAAGGGGAATAACTCCGCAAATACGGGGGTAAGGGGCATGATTTTGGTATGCGACTCTCCGGCTCATCAAGATGTATATTTGTGTCAAGTATGGAGAGCCTGGGTCGAGTAGTACTGGAGATATGGTCCGGACACCATATGTGCCCACCCACATGTTAGAAACTTTTCAAAAACCTGATTTCTTGACCAAATGCATTCCTAGATATGGTTTTAGTACCTCCTTTATTTGTTTTGTAGGTGTGTACTGCATTTATATGGTCAAGTAAACTCAGCATACATGTACCTCTTATCATACTGCCACCATTTCAAACAGGAATTGTGTTTTCCATTATAAATGCATTTACCCCTTCCCAAGTGAATAAAAAAAACCCAGTAGTGATCAAGAGTGTTTGATGAAAGTCATGATATTGATATAGAAATTTAAAATATGAACTGTTAATTCCAATTCAACAGCAGACAAAAGTAAGTCATATACTAATTCATTGTGAGTGTCATAAAAACTTAATCTAAATATATGTATAGGGATTCTCAGTGACAGTACTGGAAGTCCACATATAACATGTGTCCACATTTTATATTTGTCTTCAAAGCTGTGTCATTCATTTCAGAAATAAATGCCACATCAGTAAATATCAACAGATAACATTTCCTTCAATATTTGCTGTTTTATATTGAAAGTTTTAAAATTGATTTGAACGAAAACAACTATACATTAAACAACTTTGTCCATCCTTATGAATCGCATATGACAAGTAATTGCCACATGAGATGTGGTATTAACCGTGTGACAAATGCCACTTCTGTATGGTAGATAATATATATAGGGGAACTACAGTGTAAATATTGAGGGGTTTAGATGGATTTGAAACACTTACATTGTCAGATGAAATACTGGTCACAGATAGAGACTTGGAGCGATGTTCTGTAGTGACCTTTTCAGAGAGCATGTAGCCACCACTTCGGCCGCCATCAATGCCATCCTTTTTATCACGAGTTTTCTGAAGCTGACCATAGGCATGGATGTAGTAAGTCAGGAGTGCCTCTGTTGTGGCTCCATGGAACTTCATGCTGGCAGTTCCTGGTCCTCCTGTTGCCTCGTGGCCCGGAAGTTTGATGTTTTCTGGCAACTGCCCAGACAAAAGTGCTTTCTCCAATGCTTTCCGCTGCTGAATCTCCTTGAAGGAACGGTATATCATCTCAAATTCTTCATGCTGCGACAGACAATAAAATAGACCATCAAATTTCTTTTACAATGTTTTTTTACACAGCAACAAAGGTCACATGACAATTGGTGTGACACCACGAATTACCAATAATGGAAATGCTACAGTGGTAGAATCCATCTAATCAAATGTAAAAGGTAAAAATTCTGTCTTGGAAACTTACAGATAAAATTGTATCTAGTGGAACACCAATATCAATTTAAATGGTATGTAGTACAGTATTTTGTATTCTGATTAAGTGTTGTCCATGTCAACTCTAGAGAACCAGACATACCAATAACTCTAGAGAACTAGACATACCAATAACTGTAGAGAACCAGACATACCAATAACTCTAGAGAACCAGACATACCAATAACTCTAGAGAACTAGACATACCAATAACTCTAGAGAACCAGACATACCAATAACTATAGAGAACCAGACATACCAATAACTCTAGGGAACCAGACATACCAATAACTCTAGGGAACCAGACATACCAATAACTCTAGAGAACTAGACATACCAATAACTCTAGAGAACCAGACATACCAATAACTCTAGAGAACCAGACATACCAATAACTCTAGGGAACCAGACATACCAATAACTCTAGAGAACTAGACATACCAATAACTCTAGAGAACTAGACATACCAATAACTCTTGAGAACTAGACATACCAATAACTCTAGAGAACCAGACATACCAATAACTCTAGGGAACCAGACATACCAATAACTCTAGAGAACTAGACATACCAATAACTCTAGAGAACTAGACATACCAATAACTCTAGAGAACCAGACATACCAATAACTCTAGGGAACCAGACATACCAATAACTCTAGAGAACCAGACATACCAATAACTCTAGAGAACTAGACATACCGATAACTCTAGAGAACCAGACATACCAATAACTCTAGAGAACCAGACATACCAATAACTCTAGAGAACCAGACATACCAATAACTCTAGAGAACCAGACATACCAATAACTCTAGAGAACCAGACATACCAATAACTCTAGAGAACCAGACATACCAATAACTCTAGAGAACCAGACATACCAATAACTCTAGAGAACCAGACATACCAATAACTCTAGAGAACTTGACAAGATGTCGTAGATTTCCCGTACGGTGCCGACAGCCCGCTGCCCCAGGAAGAACACCTGACTTTTCTTGTCCTTTGCCTCCAGTTCTTTGCGATCTGTGATTGGTTTCTTTCCCTTTATTTTTACGGGGGCTGAATTTTGTGCAAAATCAAAAGTTTTGAGTGCTGGCTGTTGGATTTGCTCCTGAAAGTTAAATGGCAAAGTGTTAATTTCAATGAAACATTTGATACCTGATATTTGTAAAAATGAAGTTAAAAGAGGCCATGAATTATACTACTGCTACCTATCTAAACTCAAACACAACACATTATTTGTTTCGTAGGTGGATGTTTGGTGAGGTGATCTCATGATGTAATTTTATATGTAACATTCTACTTCACTGTAAGATAAATGTTTAAAGTAATGGAGTTTTATAATTCAAGATGAAATACATTCAGGGTACAAAAGGACAAAGTTAATTTCAGGTTTTTAACACTAAATATGTCATCAGTTTCACCAAAGAAATGAAGGAAATTGTTGTACAAAACTTAATGAACATAAATTAAGGAAAAGAACAATACCCTCAAATAAATGATTATAAAGATTAATCATACGCTGAGAAAATATTGTATGTGTCGACTATTTTAGAAAATGGCATAATGAGTCTAACATCTACAAAACAAAACCATAACAAACAGGTGTAAATATATACAATGTATATATAAACTCACCTCTGTCTTACAACATTAACATCCAGGTAGTTGTGAAGTAAAACATCTTTTAACTTACCTCTTCTTTCTCCTTATAAATCATGTTACCAACCAGTGTTGAAAACTCCATGATGTCCTGTACAATTCCATTTAACTACAAATTCAAACAATCCCTGGCTTATTTGGCAATCACTAATTGAAATTCATATCAAACAGAATATTAATCAATATAGTCTTACAGATTCTATCAGACAAGTTCAAACAACTACTGATGGTCAAGGTAACATCTGTTGTTACAGAAAATATAATTTATGATACAATAAATATTACACTAAACACTACAGTACAGGCAGACTGAACTAGAACTGTCGCCAGGATAGCTGACTTAAATACCCCCCCGCAATCTGCAGGAGTCAATGGTGAATTGGAACTGTTAATTAGAACTAAGATAACCCAGTAATATAGTGACCAGTTGCCATAGCAACCATAATTTTGAAAACAAATAAAGTGGCATGCACATCTACACATGGTCCTCTATATTTGTGTGAAGTTTCATTGAAATTGGCCATTTAGTTTAGGAGGAGTTGGCCGGACAAACTTAAAGTTATGGTTCTTATCAGAAAACCTGTTTATAATGACCAGGTGCCATAGTAACCATAATTTTGAAAAAAAAAGAAAGTGGCATGCACATCTACACATGGTCCTCTATATTTGTGTGAAGTTTCATTGAAATTGGCCATTTATATAGTTTAGGGGGAGTTGTCCGGACAAACTTAAAGTTATGGTTCTTATCGGAAAACCTGTTTATAGTGACCAGTTGCCATAGCAACCATAATTTTGAGAAAAATAAAGTGATCATTAATATTTGTGTGAAGTTTCATCAGAATTGGCCCATCGGTTTAGGAGGAATTGTCCTGACAAGATGCGTCTACAGATAGACGGACGGATGGACGGACGGACAACCTGATTCCAGTATACCCCCTAACTTCGTTGCGGGGGTATAAAAATAATCATCATTACAAAACAAGAAAAGGAACGGTCATACTGGACAGGTTTATTGTAGAGGAAGGACGGTCATACTGGACAGGTTTATTGTAGAGGAAGGACGGTCATACTGGACAGGTTTATTGTAGAGGAGGGACAGTCATACTGGACAGGTTTATTGTAGAGGAGGGACAGTCATACTGGACAGGTTTATTGTAGAGGAGGAACGGTCTTAATGGACAGGTTTATTGTAGAGGAGGGATGGTCATACTGGACAGGTTTATTGTAGAGGAGGAACGGTCATACTGGACAGGTTTATTGTAGAGGAGGGACAGTCATACTGGACAGGTTTATTGTAGAGGAGGAACGGTCATACTGGACAGGTTTATTGTAGAGGAGGGACAGTCATACTGGACAGGTTTATTGTAGAGGAGGGACGGTCATACTGACAGGTTTATTGTAGAGGAGGGATGGTCATACTGGACAGTTTTATTGTAGAGGAGGGACAGTCATACTGGACAGGTTTATTGTAGAGGAGGAACGGTCATACTGGACAGGTTTATTGTAGAGGAAGGACAGTCATACTGGACAGGTTTATTGTAGAGGAGGGACGGTCATACTGGACAGGTTTATTGTAGAGGAGGGATGGTCATACTGGACAGTTTTATTGTAGAGGAGGGACAGTCATACTGGACAGGTTTATTGTAGAGGAGGGATGGTCATACTGGACAGTTTTATTGTAGAGGAGGGATGGTCTTACTGGACAGTTTTATTGTAGAGGAGGAACGGTCTTACTGGACAGTTTAATTGTAGAGGAATGATGGTCATACTGGACAGGTTTATTATAGAGGAGGGACGGTCATACTGGACAGTTTTATTGTAGAGGAGGGATGGTCACACTGGACAGGTTTATTGTAGAGGAGGGATGGTCACACTGGACAGGTTTATTGTAGAGGAGGGATGGTCATACTGGACAGTTTTATTGTAGAGGAGGAACGGTCATACTGGACAGGTTTATTGTAGTGGAAGAATGGTCATACTGGACAGGTGTATTGTAGAGGAATGATGGTCATACTAGACAGTTTTATTGTAGAGGAAGAATGGTCATACTGGACAGGTTTATTGTAGAGGAGGGACGGTCATACTGGACAGTTTTATTGTAGAGGAGGAACGGTCATACTAAACAGGTTTATTGTAGAGGAGGGATGGTCACACTGGACAGGTTTGTTGTAGAGTAAGGATGGTCATACTGGACAGGTTCATAGTAGAGGAATGATGGTCATACTGGACAGGTTTATTGTAGAGGAGGAATGGTCATACTGGACAGGTTTATTGTAGAGGAGGGACAGTCATACTGGACAGGTTTATTGTAGAGGAGGAATGGTCACGCTGGACAGGTTTATTGTAGAGGAGGGATGGTCATGCTGGACAGGTTTATTGTAGAGGAGGGACAGTCATACTGGACAGTTTTATTGTAGAGGAGGAACGGTCATACTAAACAGGTTTATTGTAGAGGAGGGACAGTCATACTGGACAGGTTTATTGTAGAGGAGGGACAGTCATACTGGACAGTTTTATGAAAGGAGGGACAGTCATACTGGACAGGTTTATTGTAGAGGAGGGACGGTCATACTGGACAGATTTATTGTAGAGGAGGGACGGTCATACAGGACAGGTTGATTATAGAGGAGGTACGGTCATACTGGACAGGTTTATTGTAGAGGAGGGACGGTCATACTTGACAGGTTTATTGTAGTGGAGGGATGGTCATACTGGACAGGTTTATTGTAAAGGAGGGACAGTCATAAAGGACAGGTTAGTTGTAGAGGAGGGACAGTCATACTGGACAGTTTTATGTAGAGGAGGGACAGTCATACTGGACAGGTTTATTGTAGAGGAAGGATGGTCATACTGGACAGGTTTATTGTAGAGGAGGGATGGTCACACTGGACAGGTTTATTGTAGAGAAGGGCTGGTCATACTTGACAGGTTTATTGTAGAGGAGGGATGGTCACACTGGACAGGTTTATTGTAGAGAAGGGCTGGTCATACTTGACAGGTTTATTGTAGAGGAGGGATGGTCACACTTGACAGGTTTATTGTAGAGGAGGGATGGTCATACTGGACAGTTTTATTGTAGAGGAGGAACGGTCATACTGGACAGGTTTATTGTAGAGGAGGGACAGTCATACTGGACAGGTTTATTGTAGAGGAGGGATGGTCATACTGGACAGGTTTATTGTAGAGGAGGGATGGTCATACTGGACAGATTTATTGTAGAGTAAGGATGGTCATACTGGACAGGTTTATTGTAAAGGAAGGATGGTCATACTGGACAGGTTTATTGTAGAGGAGGGACGGTCATACTGGACAGGTTTATTGTAGAGGAGGGATGGACATACTGGACAGGTTTATTGTAGAGGAGGGATGGTCATACCGGACAGGTTTATTGTAGAGGAGGGATGGTCATAAAGGAGAGGTTTATTGTAGAGGGGGATGGTCATATTGGACAGGTTTATTATAGAGGAGGGACAGTCATACTGGACAGGTGTATTGTAGAGGAGGGACAGTCATACGGGACAGATTTATTGTAGAGGAGGGACAGTCATACTGGACAGGTTTATTGTAGAGGAGGGACAGTCATACTGGACAGATTTATTGTAGAGGAGGGACAGTCATACTGGACAGGTTTATTGTAGAGGAGGGACAGTCATACTGGACAGGTTTATTGTAGAGGAGGGACAGTCATACTGGACAGGTTTATTGTAGAGGAGGGACAGTCATACGGGACAGATTTATTGTAGAGGAGGGACAGTCATACTGGACAGGTTTATTGTAGAGGAGGGACAGTCATACTGGACAGGTTTATTGTAGAGGAGGACAGTCATACTGGACAGGTTTATTGTAGAGGAGGGACAGTCATACTGGACAGGTTTATTGTAGAGGATGGACAGTCATACTGGACAGGTTTATTGTAGAGGAGGGACAGACATACTGGACAGGTTTATTGTAGAGGAGGGACAGTCATACTGGACAGGTTTATTGTAGAGGAGGGACAGTCATACGGGACAGATTTATTGTAGAGGAGGGACAGTCATACTGGACAGGTTTATTGTAGAGGAGGGATGGTGTGACTAGACAGGTTTTAGTGTAGAGAGGAGGGATAAGGTTGAACTAGACACATTTTTATTGTAGAGGAGAGTTGGTCATAGCTAGGTTCTACTGTATATATAGAAAATATAGTCATACTAGACAGGTTTCCTACATACTTAGAGGATATATAGAAAAAGAAGACAGGATCTTGTCTACAGGATTATAAATTACCATAGCCTGAAGCTCTCCTACAGTCCACAAAATCTCCTCACGCTGACTGCGTGCGATTTCATCCATATCAGGTATTGGTGGTGGGGGATTCTTATGACGAATTGGCGGCAGGATGGCTTTCTAAAGGACAAAAATAGGAAAATGTACACATAACTTGTGACCTGGAAACTGGATCATTTTTTTTTTTATCTATTAATGAGATTAATTAACTGTTAATTCATGTTTTAACTGAAAGACCAAAATGGGAGGGTTAGAAACTATGAGATGTATACAAATATCTGAAGATGGAAGTCATCAGCTAGTGATCAGATATTGCACCTTCATCAATTGTTTTACCTTCTGTGGGGGTTTTCGGGCTACAGGCTTGCGGACTGGTTTGGGTTTCGGTGGGGCCTGTTTGGGCTTTATTTTGGGGGGCTCAGTAATGGACCCTTTCTTCATCTAAATAAAACAAAGCAGTAACAAGACAGCTATGATAAAAATATGAAGATTATTTTGTTGATCAGGAAAGATAACCTGAGGTTGTCGATATATTCTGACTAGTGGACACAATGTGGTGAAATAGTCTAAATGTATGCCATAAATAAAAGTGATAGGCTTGTAGGGATTACTTCCCATAAGCTAGTACTGCTTACATACAAATTGTACTATATTAGCTCAACTAAGTTAAAAGTCAGAATATTGTCTGAACTCCCATTTCATGAATCATGATTTGTAGCTTTCTTTTCATTTTTTTATCTTAAATCTGAAAATAAAGATAAATACATCCTCAGCATCTGATTATTTCAATCAATAATAGAATCATTGCAGTATCAATGTGTGACCAGCAGGAGTTGTCTCCCCTACCTTTGGTGGCTCTGCAGGAGGCACTTCCTCTACAATGGGTTCTGGCTCCTTGACCTCCTCCACAATGACCTCTTCCTCCACCACCACTACCTTCTTCTCTTCAACCTTCGGAGGTTCTGGGGTGGGAGGGGGTTGAACAGGAGATACCTAGATAATACAGGGAGAATTCACCATTATTTTTTTTCTCATTTTTTTTCTTTTTCTTTTTTCTTTTTACTTTTGTTTATATGCATTTTAATGTTAAGAGAATTCACCATTATATCAGGTAGATAATAAAGTGTATATAATTTTGAGGCATACCTGTTAATATTTTTAAAAGTATACCAATTATGAGTGAGATTTTAATTGATATTTGCAGCATTCAAAAGAATTCAAATTCATCAAAAGACCACAGTTACATGTATTTTAATGTATGTTACCTTCTGTTTAAAAAAATATCAACAAAAATCCCTGAAGCATAATTAAGAATGTCAGATGATAAATGTTTAAACATGTTTTAGAGAATTCATTGAATTTTTTAAATTTTATTGTTAAAAGTGTATTTTTGTCTTAAACTTATTACTTTATTTTAATTTGATAATATATAAATGAATTCACATTTCTGAAATTCTATCTATGAATTTAACCTACTCATAACAGTGACAGTGAAAATATACAAGTGTAACTTGAGCAGGAAATTAATTTTCATTTTCTTGGATGAAATATCTATTTTATGAAGATGAAATGAAACTGCTAGCTGATATAATGAATAACTGAAAGTATAATTCTAGTAAAGTAAAACAAGGCTGCCAAATAAGTATAGTGTGATGTTTACAGTAATTAACATACCTCTTTTACTACCACTGGACTAGGTTCAGTTTCATACTTGTCGACCAGGACACGAAGCTCGGCGATCTCCTTGTAGGCATCACTGAGTTTCATCTCGGCGTCATACAGAGCTTTTTTATAATACTGATTTTTCTCTGTAAGCTTTTCGATCTCCTCCTGGGCAGCAACAAGCTCCAAGTTTACTGATGGCTTCTGAAATACATTGTAACAAAATTCATAAAAAAAGACCCTAATACACAGATGTAGTTTAACAGAAAAGATGATGAAAAACGTAACCCTGCCTCAAAGCTAACAAACTCTCGCTCTCAAGGCAAATATCGAACCACTAAGGCTAAAGGGACATTCCTGTTAGCCTGAGCTTACTTATAATTAAGTAAAGTGACATTATACTCTCCTATTGTACAATAGCTGGTTACTGTATTAATAATCAATAGATCTAGATATATATCAAAATAACATAAAAACACCCAAATATCAGGTTCTGTTCTACAGATGAATAGCATCTCATACTTCTGTAACACCCAAAAATCTTGGAAATAACGGTCTTATTATTTTATATTATTAAAACATCAGGAATGATAAATACAATATCATACTTCTGACACTCAAATATCTTGCAATAGCTATAATTTGTGTATCAAAACATCAGAAATGACAAACAAAAAGGATCTGTGATACTTTTGTAATTTAACATCTAGAAAATATCAGAATCCTGTCATTTTTTATTGCCTTAGAACAGAAGAGATTGATAAGTTTACATTTCACCCTCCATAGTGTGATTACAAGTTTGATTGTGTACCACCTAAAACGGCATGGTCATAAATAAAGTACTCGATTGTTTAGAGGAACAAGGACATATCTCCAACAAAATTGGAGTGCTAACCCAAACAAAAATACTTGCTTGCAGTAAGCTTGCGGCAAGCTTATTTTACTCTTCGCAAGCTATATGCAAGCTAGTAAGAAGCTTGCGCAAGCTTGCAGGCAGGCAGGTCCTAAAACTTAAGCTATCCGCAAGCTCGCAAGATCATGGTTGCAAGCTTGCGAGTCCTTCTGCAAGCTTGCGAGTACTTCTGCAAGCTTGCGAGTCCTTCTGCAAGCTTGCGAGTCCTTCTGCAAGCTTGCAAGTCCTTCTGCAAGCTCGCAAGATCATGGTTGCAAGCTTGCGAGTCCTTCTGCAAGCTTGCGAGTTCATCTGCAAGCTTGCAAGCCCTTCTGCAAGCTTGCAAGTCATTCTGCAAGCTTGCAGGAGGGTTCTCTTTTTGCAAGCTTGCAAGCCTTCAGTCCTTTACAATATTCTGCATGTTGTGGACTTAGAAATTTTTCTACTCTGATATGTTACTTGTGAGATGTGAAAATCTTCTAAGTCACAGCAGCATGGATTTTCTATTTCAAAATCTGTAACTTTTAGTATTTCATATCAGATTATCTAAAGGTGAATGTGAGTTTCTTCAGAGTTAAAACACCTCTTTTTGAATCAAAATTGAATGATGATTTTAGTAATCAATCATTACTGTTTAAATTGCAATTCATGTTTGTAAAACTTCAATAATAATCATGACATTCATATCTTTTCAAATTTAGATATCCAACCAATTTATAATAATGCTTAAAGTATTGCTTCATTTATATATTTTACACATGTATTTATAAAATCCTCTTTATTAAAGTTATCAGTGAATATATTATGATATATTTTTGTTAGTATAATCAGTTGTTTCTAGGAGTGATATTCATTCTAAGGGTAACCTGCAAATTATGTGAATTGAATTTCCATCAGTGCAAATTTCAGCAAAATATATGTTGAAGCCTTATTATCAAAAACCTTTCCAACACCAATATGTTATCAGTAGACTGGCCCAGCTTGACCAAGGTTATATGATACCAATTCAAGCTGATGAGTACAGGAAGTCCATGCCAGTCAGACTCCAGACACCATGGGGCCAACCCTGGGGTATAAGGTTCATTTCTAACTGACTGTATTGTGACTTATTTGATGATTTATTTCAGTAATAAATACATAAAATGAAACAATATTGTAAAAGTAACTTCAATGCAATTTTATAGTATTTTAAAAAGCATCTGTTGAACTCACAAATCTTCATTTTTATTAAGTCTGTATGAATGAAAAACCTTTCCTGTGCCCCAACTTAAGATTGACCAATGTAAAACAAGGTCCCCACTTTGAATTGAGTTTCCTGTGGCTGCATGTGGACATTTTGCATCTCTGTGAATCAGTATAAATTGTCCTATCAATCACTTCTGGAAATAGAATCAACTTCTGTCATTCTGGACATGGTAAGGATATGTGCAACCTATCTACATCTGCATGTTGAAAGTTCTGTAAATAAGTTACATAAACAAACAGAAGATGGACTCAGTGAAGTGATCCAGATGAAGATTTCCAAGGGTCAACAATAAATGGTGAGTGGTGAGATTTATGATAACATACAGATAATGTTTCAAGTGATATAAGAATAATTTACTGATCTAAAATAAACATTATTCTATAATCTTTGGAAATTTGGGGTGAAAAAAAACCCAGAGCTATAACACTAGCACATCTAACAAAAACAAAAACTTCTTGTATATTTTATCTTTTACAACAGAAAAGCCTAGGAAAGTTGAACATTATATATGAGAAATGTGTATTTTTACATTCATTTCTTGTGTTTTAGATATGTTGCAATTATTGCACAAAAATAGTTTTAAGACAAACTGACAATAAAACCTGTATATAAAGCTAACCAAGCTTCTGTTTATAAGACAGCACTTCTAGATCTAGGCATCATACAAAATTTTACTCTATGGATAGTCAACTTGTGATATATATGCCTAAACTTGGAAGGTCACATATTTGATTCTCTATCATGAAATATCTAGAGTGGTCACATTAGAAAAATTGTAATTAAGCCAGATTTAGTTGTTGACATTTAAAGATGTCTTCAAATATCTAATATAGTTGTTTTGGCTTACAAAGAATAACATCAATTGATCAATATTCTATGTAATATTGCTTTGTTTTATTTTTTTGTAGCACAAATGCAAAAAGATACAGTGAGCTCTGAAGTGGACGGAAATGACAGGAAGAGTTAAAAGATATTGTAACTGTACTGAAAAAAGAACTGGTATTATCAACATATGATGAATATTCTACCGAATGCCAACAAAAACTATAAGCCATTATTGCAGTGACAACAAAGATTAACAATGATAAGAAAAACATTCATGAACTAGAAATTAAATAACCTTTGAGGTATTGTTATGTAAGTGTGCATTAATGATTTAGTTTAAAAGAATATGGAATAAAATATAGATGTTTGTATATAAAGTTCGTATCTATAAGGTGTTTTATTGTAACAGCATGCCGTACTGCTCTGAATGATAGAAATACAGACTTTTACATTAATTTGATGTTTTTGCTTTATTTTTGCTGCATTAAATTTATTTTTACCTCACAGCTAGACTATTTAGCTTGCGGCAAGCTTGCATAAAGTGGCTTACCGCAAGCTTGCAGAAACTAGCTCGCCGCAAGCTTGCAGAAACAAGCTCGTCGCAAGCTTGCAGAAACAAGCTCGCCCCAAGCTTGCAGAAACTAGCTTGACGCAAGCTTGCAGAAACAAGCTCGCCGCAAGCTTGCAGAAACTAGCTCGCCGCAAGCTTGCAGAAACTAGCTCGCCGCAAGCTTGCCGCGAGGTTTCAAATACTAGCTTGCTGCAAGGTTCCAATTCCTAGCTCGCAGATTAAGCTTGGGGCAAGCTTGCAATAATAGTGAATCGCAAGCTTGCCATTTCTGTTTGGGAATAGAAGTAAAGGGCCGTATCTCAAATTTATCCATTTTTAAATTTTAATAAATTACAACTATGAGTCAGATTTTCTTATAGAATTTGTACATTATATCAATTTAAATGGTCTAATTCTGTTAAAATACTGTGTTATCAAAGAATTAGACAATTTCCATTGATATAAAGAACATATTCTATAAGAAAAGCTCAGTTGGAATTGTAATTTATCAAAATCTAAAAAGTGATCAATTTGAGATATTGCTCTTTACCTCTAAGTTCGCCATGTTGGAGATACGTCCTTGTTCTTCTAAACAATCGTATTGTTTAATTACTTATCTCTTGGACTTTTGATGAGTTTAAATTGTACCTAAATGAGTGTTATATTAGTCCCAGAGACTGGGTGAATACTTACCTTTTCAACCTTTGGTATGTGGCACTCACAATAACTTGGAGCCTTGGTCACAATAACTCTACAACAGACCGGATATATATAGTATATATAATCTATAGTCTTCCCACCTCCTGACATGATATATTGTATTGTATATATAATCTATAGTCCCACCTCCTGACATGATATATTGTATTGTATATATAATCTATAGCCCCACCTCCTGACATGATATATTGTATTATATATATAATCTATAGTCTTCCCACCTCCTGACATGATATATTGTATTGTATATATAATCTATAGTCCCACCTCCTGACATGATATATTGTATTGTATATATAATCTCTAGTCTTCCCACCTCCTGACATGATATATTGTATTGTATATATAATCTATAGCCCCACCTCCTGACATGATATATTGTATTATATATATAATCTATAGTCTTCCCACCTCCTGACATGATATATTGTATTGTATATATAATCTATAGTCCCACCTCCTGACATGATATATTGTATTGTATATATAATCTCTAGTCTTCCCACCTCCTGACATGATATATTATATTGTATATATATTATCTAGTCTTCCCACCTCATGACATGATATATTGTATTGTATATATAATCTATAGTCTTCCCACCTCCTGACATGATATATTGTATTGTATATATAATATATAGTCCCACCTCCTGACTTGATATATTGTATTGTACATATAATCTCTAGTCTTCCCACCTCCTGACATGATATATTGTATTATATATATAATATCTAGTCTTCCCACCTCCTGACA
Source organism: Pecten maximus (assembly GCF_902652985.1). NCBI lineage: Eukaryota > Metazoa > Mollusca > Bivalvia > Pectinida > Pectinidae > Pecten > Pecten maximus. Next base: position 5,753,824 of record NC_047028.1, on the reverse strand, counting down.
TGATATATTGTATTGTATATATAATCTATAGTCTTCCCACCTCCTGACATGATATATTGTATTGTACATATAATCTCTAGTCTTCCCACCTCCTGACATGATATATTATATTGTATATATAATCTCTAGTCTTCCCACCTCCTGACATGATATATTGTATTGTATATATAATCTATAGTCTTCCCACCTCCTGATATATGATATATTGTATTGTATATTTAATCTCTAGTCTTCCCACCTCCTGACATGATATATTGTACTGTATATATAATCTCTAGCCTTCCCACCTCCTGACATGATATATTATATTGTATATATAATCTCTAGTCTTCCCACCTCCTGACATGATATATTGTACTGTATATATAATCTCTAGCCTTCCCACCTCCTGACATGATATACTGTATTGTATATATAATCTATAGTCCCACCTCCCGACATGATATATTATATTGTATATATAATATATAGTCTTCCCACCTCCTGACATGATATATTGTATTGTATATATAATCTCTAGCCTTCCCACCTCCTGACATGATATATTGTATTGTATATATAATCTCTAGTCTTCCCACCTCCTGACATGATATATTGTATTGTATATATAATCTATAGTCCGACCTCCTGACATGATATATTGTATTGTATATATAATCTATAGTCCCACCTCCTGACATGATATATTGTATTGTATATATAATCTCTAGTCTTCCCACCTCCTGACATGATATATTGTATTGTATATATAATCTCTAGTCTTCCCACCTCCTGACATGATATATTGTATTGTATATATAATCTCTAGTCTTCCCACCTCCTGACATGATATATTGTATTGTATATATAATCTCTAGTCTTCCCACCTCCTGACATGATATATTATATTGTATATATAATCTATAGTCTTCCCACCTCCTGACATGATATATTGTATTGTATATATAATCTCTAGTATTCCCACCTCCTGACATGATATATTGTATTGTATATATAATCTATAGTCCCACCTCATGACATGATATATATTGTATTGTATATATAATCTATAGTCCCACCTCCTGACATGATATACTGTATTATATATATAATCTCTAGTCTTCCCACCTCCTGACATGATATATTGTATTGTATATATAATCTATAGTCTTTTCACCTCCTGACATGATATATTGTATTGTATATATAATCTATAGTCTTCCCACCTCCTGACATGATATATTGTATTGTATATATAATCTATAGTCTTTCCACCTCCTGACATGATATATTGTATTGTATATATAATCTATAGTCTTCCCACCTCCTGACATGATATATTGTATTGTATATATAATCTCTAGTCTTCCCACCTCCTGACATGATATATTGTATTGTATATATAATATCTAGTCTTCCCACCTCCTGACATGATATATTGTATTGTATATATAATCTATAGTCCGACCTCCTGACATGATATACTGTATTGTATATATAATCTATAGTCCCACCTCCTGACATGATCCGATATATTGTATTGTACATATAATCTCTAGTCTTCCCACCTCCGACATGATATATTGTATTGTATATATAATATCTAGTCTTCCCACCTCCTGACATGATATATTGTATTGTATATATAATCTATAGTCCCACCTCCTGACATGATATATTGTATTGTACATATAATCTCTAGTCTTCCCACCTCCGACATGATATATTGTATTGTATATATAATATCTAGTCTTCCCACCTCCTGACATGATATATTGTATTGTATATATAATCTATAGTCTTCCCACCTCCAGACATGATATATTGTATTGTATATATAACCTCTAGTCTTCCCACCTCCTGACATGATATATTGTATTGTATATATAATCTATAGTCCCACCTCCTGACATGATATATTGTATTGTATATATAATCTCTAGTCTTCCCACCTCCTGACATGATATATTGTATTGTATATATAATCTATAGTCTTCCCACCTCCTGACATGATATATTGTATTGTATATATAATCTCTAGTCTTCCCACCTCCTGACATGATATATTGTATTGTATATATAACCTCTAGTCTTCCCACCTCCTGACATGATATATTGTATTGTATATATAATCTCTAGTCTTCCCACCTCCTGACATGATATATTCAGACCTGCCAACCTTTCAAATTCAAAAATAGTAATTTGGCCCATTTTTGAGCAAAAAAAGAGTAATTCTTAACAATTCTTGCCAAATCTATTGCATCAAAAAGAGTAATTTGCTACTATTTCGAGAGAAAAAAGAGTAACGACCACCACAAAATAGTAAAGATTACTATAAAATAGTAGTAGTTGGCAGATCTGTATATTGTATTGTATATATAATCGATAGCCTTCCCACCTCCTGACATGATATATTGTATTGTATATATAATCTATAGTCTTCCCACCTCCTGTCATGATATATTGTATTGTATATATAATCTCTAGTCTTCCCACCTCCTGACATGATATACTGTATTGTATATATAATCTATAGCCTTCCCACCTCCTGACATGATATATTGTATTGTATATATAATCTATAGTCCCACCTCCTGACATGATATATTGTATTGTATATATAATCTCTAGTCTTCCCACCTCCTGACATGATATATTATATTGTATATATAATCTATAGTCTTCCCACCTCCTGACATGATATACTATATTGTATATATAATCTATTGTCTTCCCACCTCCTGACATGATATATTGTATTGTATATATAATCTATAGTCTTCCCACCTCCTGACATGATATATTGTATTGTACATTTGTATATATAATCTCTAGTCTTCCCACCTCCTGACATGATATATTATATTGTATATATAATCTCTAGTCTTCCCACCTCCTGTCATGATATATTGTATTGTATATATAATCTCTAGTCTTCCCACCTCCTGACATGATATACTGTATTGTATATATAATCTATAGCCTTCCCACCTCCTGACATGATATATTGTATTGTATATATAATCTATAGTCTTCCCACCTCCTGACATGATATATTGTATTGTACATTTGTATATATAATCTCTAGTCTTCCCACCTCCTGACATGATATATTATATTGTATATATAATCTCTAGTCTTCCCACCTCCTGACATGATATATTGTATTGTATATATAATCTCTAGTCTTCCCACCTCCTGACATGATATACTGTATTGTATATATAATCTATAGTCCCACCTCCTGACATGATATATTGTATTGTATATATAATCTCTAGTCTTCCCACCTCCTGACATGATATATTGTATTGTATATATAATCTATAGTCCCACCTCCTGACATGATATTTTGTATTGTACATATAATCTCTAGTCTTCCCACCTCCTGACATGATATATTGTATTGTACATATAATCTCTAGTCTTCCCACCTCCTGACATGGTATACTGTATTGTATATATAATCTATAGTCTTCCCACCTCCTGACATGCTATATTGTATTGTATATATAATCTATAGTCTTCCCACCTCCTGACATGATATATTGTATTGTATATATAATCTATAGTCTTCCCACCTCCTGATATATGATATATTATATTGTATATATAATCTCTAGTCTTCCCACCTCCTGACATGATATATTGTATTGTATATATAATCTATAGTCTTCCCACCTCCTGACATGATATATATTGTATTGTATATATAATCTCTAGCCTTCCCACCTCCTGACATGATATACTATATTGTATATATAATCTATAGTCTTCCCACCTCCAGACATGATATATTGTATTGTATATATAATCTATAGTCCCACCTCCTGACATGATATATTGTATTGTATATATAATCTATAGTCTTCCCACCTCCTGACATGATATATTGTATTGTATATATAATCTATAGTCCCACCTCCTGACATGATATATTGTATTGTACATTTGTATATATAATCTCTAGTCTTCTCACCTCCTGACATGATATATTGTATTGTATATATAACCTCTAGTCTTCCCACCTCCTGACATGATATATTGTATTGTATATATAATCTATAGTCCCACCTCCTGACATGATATATTGTATTGTATATATAATCTCTAGTCTTCCCACCTCCTGACATGATATATTGTATTGTATATATTTTATCTATTGTCTTCCACCTCCTGACATGATATATAGGTATCTCTTTATATAGTTGCAGTCAGACACAATGTAACAGCGATAGATAACAAAGACTAGGAATATTATGATAATAAAGAATATAACAAAAATGGGAATAGCTTTACATATTAACTTCACATGGTGTTCCATTATTATATACATATATATACTTACTCGTTGACTATAGTTGTAGTTTCTGTGATAACCTCAGGTGGTCTGTTTTCCAACTCCTCAACCTGTTCATAAGAGCAAATCAATTAACGGGAGTCCATGTAGGCAGACTCTCCGTCTCTGAAGTTTTTGTTATACTTTTTCAAATTTTATTTTCAATAAACATGTATTAACTGTTATCCACCAACTTATGCATTTTCAACTCCCAACACATAGCACTTTTATATATTTGCCGACAATTTAAAGCTTTTTAAAATTATATTTTCAATATACATGCATCAACTAGCTGTTATCCACTAACTTTTGCATTTTCAACTTCCAACACATAAAACTTTTACATATTTGTCGACAATTTAAATATCTTTCTCTCCTACCTTATTTTCTAGCTCCATGTTCATCAGTTCGACCTGCTTCATTTTTGATGCAGCCCTGTTAAGTTCCTGCAATAATCAACATTCAACCTTTTTTTTTAAGAATTCTTAACTTGAACAAACACAATTTATAAACCACTTATATTTGGATTTAAAGCTGTATTTTTTTAAGATGTATATTGATAACCATTAGCATATATTCACCCGTTGTTCCTGAGATACACAGTTATACCTGAAAACTTAACAAATAACCAACCTTTACACTTACATTTATAATGTTGTGATAATAAAACAAAAATCATTAACTTTTCTATATTTCAACAATCACGAAACAATTGATGTCAACATAATATCACTTTTGTTTAAGGTATAATATTGGCACGTCAGGAGGTCTTTCTATGAGCGGAACTGAAGGATACCCAAAGAAAATTTAACCTATGTGGTCTGAGGAAGATGATCCTACACATACATGTATCTATATTCTCTTTCAAGTTTGATCATGGATACAAACCCAGTCACCTACATAGGTGGAGAGTTTGTTACATAGAGGATCTACCATGAATGGATATTGTTGTTATATGGAATTTATTAACAACTTCAATAATTTTGATGGAGGCTTGTAGCATATGACTCATTTTAAATAAAGAGTTTAAAATAAATTCCATAATTCATTGCCACAAGTTCAAGATTCTGTAACATACAATGTAGCTTGTATTACATTAAGTCTCCACTCAGATACAAGACACATGAATTTTGACTCAGTATGTTTTTTTCTCTACACAGGGACAATTATGTGACATCAAAAATCAAACCTCATTAATGGTCATGACGTCTGAATATTGTCATTGCACAGGTGTCATACAATATTTATGACATAGCCGTATGACCAGGTAGAACTGGCCAGTATATATGACTGATGCCATGGTTTCACATGAAATCCTTGGTAAATTGTTTCGCCTTTCTATCCATATCTGGTACATATCTGGAATAACAGAATTAATTTAGAGCGGTGTTCCACACTGATGGAGACAGATATTTACCTCCGTAACTAAACTAGATTCTCCTCTCACCTTTGTTAGGCTCTCTATGTTGTCCTTCAGTTCCCGTAGATGTGACCTTAGGATGGCGGGATCGCTGCTCGTTTCTCGTGCCATGCTGTAGAAATCTTCGTTCTGTAATAAACAGTTATACACTTTTATACCATCAAGCACCTGTTGGAGGAAAAATCTCCAAAGCGTATATGCTCAATATATTGCAGCCATGTCAATTTACTGGTGTTGTAATGTCTGTTATTTTTGAAGTTAGAATAAAAATAAAATAGAAAGACAATCCTGAAAGTATTATCTTTACTATCTACCTTCCATTTCCTCATTTATACAAAAATATATCCTTTTACACCAAACCTTTAGTAAGACCATGATAATTCTAACTTCAAATAGAAGAGCTTTCATAGAAATACCAGACTATAAAAGACATCAATCTATAAATTAAGTAAACTGACCTGGCAAATGGCTGATGCTGCCTTCATGTCAAGACTGGTAGAGGAGCCATCAAAATCATCCAATGAACTCAGACTGGACAGCTGTCTCTCAATAACCTGTAAAATATCATATGTCCAGTCCATGTGTAGATTGGAAACATTCTGATGTGAAATTGGAAACTGTTCTCCTTTATTAGTCACTCATTTTTCGAGTACAAGCCTTATAGCTTTAACATGATAAATCTACATTGTACTTATACTGTACATATTTCTCATAAGTAATAGTCTTTTTGAATATTCATTTCTACAGGTCAATGCTTTACCTGGCAGAGGGGGACAAGAATGGGTGACAGTGGGGAGGTGCTAAAACAAAGGTAATCAAGTACTGGAATTGCTCACACTTACATTTCTCCTTTACTTATTGGCTTGCTCTAAGCCTTCTAAAAATTCTTTACCTACTCGGAGTCTTCTCACCTTATCTATCTGCTCTAAGCCTTAATAACATCTTGACCTGCTATAAACCTTACTACCTTCTTAGCCTGCTATAAGCCTTCTTGCCCTCTTGCCTTCTTGGCCTGCTTTTAGGCTTCTAAACATCTTGACCTGCTCTATGCCCTTTTCTTGGCCAGCTATAAGCTTTCTATCCTTTGTGGCCAGCTATAAGCTTTCTATCCTTTGTGGCCAGCTATAAGCTTTCTATCCTTTGTGGCCTGCTCTAAGTTTTCTAAGCATCTTGACCTGCTCTAAGCTTTTGGACATTCTCTACCTGCTCAGAGTCTCCTTACCTTTTTGGCCTCCTATAAGCTTTCTTACCTTCCTTGGCCTCCTATAAGCTTTCTTACCTTCCTCGGTCTCCTATAAGCCTTCTTACCTTCCTTGGCCTCCTATAAGCCTTCTTACCTTCCTTGGCCTCCTATAAGCCTTCTTACCTTCCTCGGTCTCCTATAAGCCTTCTTACCTTCCTTGGCCTCCTATAAGCCTTCTTACCTTCCTTGACCTCCTATAAGCCTTCTTACCTTCCTTGATCTCCTATAAGCTTTCTTATCTTCCTTGGCCTCCTATAAGCTTTCTTACCTTCCTCGGTCTCCTATAAGCCTTCTTACCTTCCTTGGTCTCCTATAAGCTTTCTTACCTTCCTTGGTCTCCTATAAGCTTTCTTATCTTCCTTGGTCTCCTATAAGCTTTCTTACCTTCCTTGGCCTTCTATAAGCCTTCTTACCTTCCTTGGCCTCCTATAAGCCTTCTTACCTTCCTTGGCCTCCTATAAGCTTTCCTACCTTCCTTGGCCTCCTATAAGCTTTCTTATCTTCCTTGGCCTCCTATAAGCTTTCTTATCTTCCTTGGCTTCCTATAAGCTTCTTACCTTCCTTGGCCTCCTATAAAGCTTCTTACCTTACCTTGCCTCCTATAAGCCTTTCTATCTTCCTTGGCCCTCCTATAAGCTTCGTACCTTCCTTGGGCCTCCTATAAGCCTTCTTACTCCCTTCCTTGGCCCCTCCTCAAGCTTTCTTACCTTCCTCGGTCTCCTTATAAAGCCTTATTACCGTCCTTGGTCTCATATAAGCTTTTCTTACCTTCTTGCCTCCTATAAGCTTTCTTAACCTTCCTCGGTTCTCATATAAGCTTCCTCCTTCCTTGGACTCCTATAAGCTTTCTTACCTTCCTCGGACTCCTATAGACTTCTTACCTTCCCGTTGGACTCTATAAGACTTCTTACCGTCTGACCTTCCTAATAAAGGACTTTTACCTTCCTTGATATCCTATAAGCTTTCTTATCTTACCTTGGCCTCCTATAAGCTTCTTACTTCCTCGGTATCCTATAAGCCTTCTTACCTTCCTTGGCCTCCTATAAGCCTTCTTACCTTCCTTGGCCTCCTATAAGCTTTCCTACCTTCCTTGGCCTCCTATAAGCTTTCTTATCTTCCTTGGCTTCCTATAAGCTTTCTTATCTTCCTTGGTCTCCTATAAGCTTTCTTACCTTCCTTGGCCTCCTATAAGCCTTCTTACCTTCCTTGGCCTCCTATAAGCCTTCTTACCTTCCTTGACCTCCTATAAGCCTTCTTACCTTCCTTGGCCTCCTATAAGCTTTCCTACCTTCCTTGGCCTCCTATAAGCTTTCTTACCTTCCTCGGTCTCCTATAAGCCTTCTTACCTTCCTTGGTCTCCTATAAGCTTTCTTACCTTCCTTGGCCTCCTATAAGCTTTCTTACCTTCCTCGGTCTCCTATAAGCTTTCCTTCCTTCCTTGGCCTCCTATAAGCTTTCTTACCTTCCTCGGTCTCCTATAAGCCTTCTTACCTTCCTTGGTCTCCTATAAGCTTTCTTACCTTCCTTTGCCTCCTATAAGCCTTCTTACCTTCCTTGGTCTCCTATAAGCTTTCTTACCTTCCTTGACCACCTATAAGCCTTCTTACCTTCCTTGACCTCCTATAAGCCTTCTTACCTTCCTTGACCTCCTATAAGCTTTCTTATCTTCCTTGGCCTCCTTCAAGCTTTCTTACCTTTTTGGCCTCCTATAAGCCTTCTTACCTTTTTGGCCTCCTATAAGCTTTCCTACCTTCCTTGGCCTCCTATAAGCTTTTTTATCTTCCTTGGCTTCCTATAAGCTTTCTTATCTTCCTTGGTCTCCTATAAGCCTTCTTACCTTCCTTGGCCTCCTATAAGCCTTCTTACCTTCCTTGGTCTCCTATAAGCTTTCTTACCTTCCTTGGTCTCCTATAAGCTTTCTTATCTTCCTTGGCCTCCTATAAGCTTTCCTACCTTCCTTGGCCTCCTATAAGCCTTCTTACCTTCCTTGGTCTCCTATAAGCTTTCTTACCTTCCTTGGTCTCCTATAAGCTTTCTTATCTTCCTTGGCCTCCTATAAGCTTTCTTACCTTTTTGGCCTCCTATAAGCCTTCTTACCTTCCTTGGCCTCCTATACGCTTTCTTACCTTCCTTGGCCTCCTATAAGCTTTCTTACCTTTTTGGCCTCCTATAAGCTTTCTTATATTCCTTGGCCTCCTATAAGCGTTCTGATCTTCCTTGGTCTCCTATAAGCCTTCTTACCTTCCTTGGCTTCCTATAAGCTTTCTTACCTTCCTTGGCCTCCTATAAGCCTTCTTACCTTCCTTGGCTTCCTATAAGCTTTCTTACCTTCCTTGGCCTCCTATAAGCCTTCTTACCTTCCTTGGCCTCCTATAAGCTTTCTTACCAATTTGGCCTCCTATAAGCTTTCTTATATTCCTTGGCCTCCTATAAGCTTTCTTACCTTCCTTGGCCTCCTATAAGCCTTCTTACCTTCCTGACGGCTATAGCTTTCTATCCTTTGTGGGTAGCTCTAAGCCTTCGGACCTTCTTTGCCTGCTCTGAGTGTTCTTACCTCCTTGGCCTGCTTTAAGCCTTTGAAACTTTGTGGATTGCTTTAAGCCCTCTCGACCTGCTCTTAGCCTTCTTACTGCCTTTGCCTGCCCTAGGCCTCCTTACCGTTTTGGAATGCTCTAGGCCATTTAACTTATTGGCCAGCTCTAGGCCTCCTTACCTCCTTGGCCAGCTCTAGGCCTTCTACCACCTTGGCCAGCTGTAGGCCTCCTTACTTCCTTGGCCAGCTCTAGGCTGCCTTACCACCTTGGCCAGTTCTAGGCCTCCTTACCTCCTTGGCCAGTTCAAGGCCTCCTTACCTCCTTGGCCTGCTCTAGACCGCCTTACCTCCTTGGCCAGCTCTAGGCCTCCTTGGCCAGTTCTAGGCCTCCTTACCTCCTTGGCCAGCTCTAGGCCTCCTTACCTCCTTGGCCAACTCTAGGCCTCCTTACCTCCTTGGCCAGCTCTAGGCCTCCTTACCTCCTTGGCCAGCTCTAGGCCTCCCTACCTCCTTGGCCAGTTCTAGGCCTCCTTACCTCCTTGGCCAGTTCTAGGCCTCCTTACCTCCTTGGCCAGCTCTAGGCCTCCTTACCTCCTTGGCCAGCTCTAGGCCTCCCTACCTCCTTGGCCAGCTCTAGGCCTCCTTACCTCCTTGGCCAGTTCTAGGCCTCCCTACCTCATTGGCCAACTCTAGGCCTCCTTACCTCCTTTGCCAGCTCTAGGCTTCCCTACCTCCTTGGCCAGCTCTAAGCCTCCTTACCTCCTTGGTCAGCTCTAGGCCTTCTATCACCTTTGCCAGTTACTGGCCTCCTTACCTTCTTGGCTTGCTCCAAGTCTTTCTCATACTTGGAGATTTTAGCCTTTAACTGTACCAGTTCCTTAGTGAGGTCTGCATTGTCATCAGCAAGGTGAGAAGCTACCTGTATCCATGGAAGAAGTAACACTAGAAATATAGACAGTTCTTTTATACTTTCATCAGTCTAAAAATTCCAAAAATTATCATTTTTATGTTAAAAAAGAGAGCATATTTTCAAAGTTTTGAAAAAGTTGTGTTGGTATTAAGACATGGAATATGATATTTCTTTATTTTAACACACTAATTATAATGTTGGATGAATACATGACATTTCATTATAAAATAAAAACAGAAAAGAAAATTAAATGCTGGACAATAAGTAAAACCTTAACCAGATGAAAAATTGATAGAAATTGATCAAAACTTGATTAGATTAACATGAAAAAGAACTATTCTGTCAGCATAAGATAAACTGGACTACCTGTAACAGGTATACTACAGTCATCTGTATCAGTATATGTTAATCAGTTTATACTCACATGTTTTTCTCTCCTCACATCACCTTGTAAACTGTGGAGATAAATAGAATTAAATGTTATCAGAAAAAAGAGTATGGATGAGACATTTAAATTAATTGATGGATGGTAAAGTAAGCCTGTGTTTGATTCTCCAGTGTCCCCTAAGGAGAGGATGTGACATTGTTATACAGAGACTGGTACAGTAGGCCTGTGTTGTTATACAGAGACTGGTACAGTAGGCCTGTGTTGTTATACATAGACTGGTACAGTAGGCATGTGTTGTTATACAGAGACTGGTACAGTAGGCCTGTGTTGTTATACAGAGACTGGTACAGTAGGCCTGTGTTGTTATACAGAGACTGGTACAGTAGGCCTGTGTTGTTATACAGAGACTGGTACAGTAGGCCTGTGTTGTTATACAGAGACTGGTACAGTAGGCATGTGTTGTTATACATAGACTGGTACAGTAGGCCTGTGTTGTTATACAGAAACTGGTACAGTAGGCCTGTGTTGTTATACAGAGACTGGTACAGTAGGTCTGTGTTGTTATACAGAGACTCGTACAGTAGGCCTGTGTTGTTATACAGAGACTGGTACAGTAGGTCTGTGTTGTTATACAGAGGTACAGTAGGCCTGTGTTGTTATACAGAGACTGGTAAAGTAGGTCTGTGTTGTTATACAGAGGTACAGTAGGTCTGTGTTGTTATACAGAGGTACAGTAGGTCTGTGTTGTTATACAGACTGGTAAAGTAGGCCTGTGTTTTTATACAGAGACTGGTACAGTAGGCCTGTGTTGTTATACAGAGACTGGTACAGTAGGTCTGTGTTGTTATACAGAGACTGGTACAGTAGGTCTGTGTTGTTATACAGAGACTGGTACAGTAGGCCTGTGTTGTTATAGAGACTGGTACAGTAGGCCTGTGTTGTTATACAGAGACTGGTACAGTAGACCTGTGTTGTTATACATAGACTGGTACAGTAGGCCTGTGTTGTTATACAGAGTATAGTAGGCCTGTGTTGTTATACAGAGACTGGTACAGTAGGCCTGTGTTGTTATACAGAGACTGGTACAGTAGGTCTGTGTTGTTATACAGAGGTACAGTAGGCCTGTGTTGTTATACAGAGACTGGTACAGTAGGCCTGTGTTGTTATACAGAGACTGGTACAGTAGACCTGTGTTGTTATACAGAGACTGGTACAGTAGGCCTGTGTTGTTATACAGAGACTGGTACAGTAGGCCTGTGTTGTTATACAGAGACTGGTACAGTAGGTCTGTGTTGTTATACAGAGACTGGTACAGTAGGTCTGTGTTGTTATACAGAGACTGGTACAGTAGGCCTGTGTTGTTATACAGAGACTGGTACAGTAGGCCTGTGTTGTTATACAGAGACTGGTACAGTAGGTCTGTGTTGTTATACAGAGACTGGTACAGTAGGCCTGTGTTGTTATACAGAGACTGGTATAGTAGGCCTGTGTTGTTATATAGAGACTGCTACAGTAGGTCTGTGTTGTTATACAGAGACTGGTACAGTAGGTCTGTGTTGTTATATAGAGACTGGTACAGTAGGCCTGTGTTGTTATACAGAGACTGGTATAGTAGGCCTGTGTTGTTATATAGAGACTGCTACAGTAGGTCTGTGTTGTTATACAGAGACTGGTACAGTAGACCTGTGTTGTTATACAGAGACTGGTACAGTAGGTCTGTGTTGTTATACAGAGACTGGTACAGTAGGTCTGTGTTGTTATACAGAGACTGGTACAGTAGGCCTGTGTTGTTATAGAGACTGGTACAGTAGGCCTGTGTTGTTATACAGAGACTGGTACAGTAGGTCTGTGTTGTTATACAGAGACTGGTACAGTAGACCTGTGTTGTTATACAGAGACTGGTACAGTAGGTCTGTGTTGTTATACAGAGACTGGTACAGTAGGCCTGTGTTGTTGTACAGAGACTGGTACAGTAGACCTGTGTTGTTATACAGAGACTGGTACAGTAGGTCTGTGTTGTTATACAAAGACTGGTACAGTAGGTCTGTGTTGTTATACAGAGACTGGTACAGTAGGTCTGTGTTGTTATACAGAGACTGGTACAGTTGGCCTGTGTTGTTATACAGACTGGTACAGTAGGTCTGTGTTGTTATACATAGACTGGTACAGTAGGCCTGTGTTGTTATACAGAGACTGGTACAGTAGGCCTGTGTTGTTATATGGAGACTGGTACAGTAGGTCTGTGTTGTTATACAGACTGGTACAGTAGGTCTGTGTTGTTATACATAGACTGGTACAGTAGGCCTGTGTTGTTATACAGAGACTGGTACAGTAGGTCTGTGTTGTTATACAGAGATTGGTACAGTAGACCTGTGTTGTTATACAGAGACTAGTACAGAAGGCCTGTGTTGTTATACAGAGACTGGTACAGTAGGCCTGTGTTGTTATACAAAGACTGGTACAGTAGGTATGTGTTGTTATACAGAGACTGGTACAGTAGGTCTGTGTTGTTATACAGAGACTGGTACAGTAGGTCTGTGTTGTTATACAGAGACTGGTACAGTAGGTCTGTGTTGTTATACAGAGACTGGTACAGTAGGTCTGTGTTGTTATACAGAGACTGGTACAGTAGGTCTGTGTTGTTATACAGAGACTGGTACAGTAGGTCTGTGTTGTTATACAGAGACTGGTACAGTAGGTCTGTGTTGTTATATAGAGACTGGTACAGTAGGCCTGTGTTGTTATACAGAGACTGGTATAGTAGGCCTGTGTTGTTATATAGAGACTGCTACAGTAGGTCTGTGTTGTTATACAGAGACTGGTACAGTAGACCTGTGTTGTTATACAGAGACTGGTACAGTAGGTCTGTGTTGTTATACAGAGACTGGTACAGTAGGTCTGTGTTGTTATACAGAGACTGGTACAGTAGGCCTGTGTTGTTATAGAGACTGGTACAGTAGGCCTGTGTTGTTATACAGAGACTGGTACAGTAGGTCTGTGTTGTTATACAGAGACTGGTACAGTAGACCTGTGTTGTTATACAGAGACTGGTACAGTAGGTCTGTGTTGTTATACAGAGACTGGTACAGTAGGCCTGTGTTGTTGTACAGAGACTGGTACAGTAGACCTGTGTTGTTATACAGAGACTGGTACAGTAGGTCTGTGTTGTTATACAAAGACTGGTACAGTAGGTCTGTGTTGTTATACAGAGACTGGTACAGTAGGTCTGTGTTGTTATACAGAGACTGGTACAGTTGGCCTGTGTTGTTATACAGACTGGTACAGTAGGTCTGTGTTGTTATACATAGACTGGTACAGTAGGCCTGTGTTGTTATACAGAGACTGGTACAGTAGGCCTGTGTTGTTATATGGAGACTGGTACAGTAGGTCTGTGTTGTTATACATAGACTGGTACAGTAGGCCTGTGTTGTTATACAGAGACTGGTACAGTAGGTCTGTGTTGTTATACAGAGATTGGTACAGTAGACCTGTGTTGTTATACAGAGACTAGTACAGAAGGCCTGTGTTGTTATACAGAGACTGGTACAGTAGGCCTGTGTTGTTATACAAAGACTGGTACAGTAGGTATGTGTTGTTATACAGAGACTGGTACAGTAGGTCTGTGTTGTTATACAGAGACTGGTACAGTAGGTCTGTGTTGTTATACAGAGACTGGTACAGTAGGTCTGTGTTGTTATACAGAGACTGGTACAGTAGGTCTGTGTTGTTATACAGAGACTGGTACAGTAGGTCTGTGTTGTTATACAGAGACTGGTACAGTAGGTCTGTGTTGTTATACAGAGACTGGTACAGTAGGCCTGTGTGGTTATACAGAGACTGGTACAGTAGGCCTGTGTTGTTATACAGAGACTGGTACAGTAGGCCTGTGTTTTTATACAGAGACTGGTACAGTAGGCCTGTGTTGTTATACAGAGACTGGTACAGTAGGCCTGTGTTGTTATGCAGAGACTGGTACAGTATGTCTGTGTTGTTATACAGAGACTTGTACAGTAGGTCTGTGTTGTTATACAGAGACTGGTACAGTAGGCCTGTGTTGTTATACAGAGACTGGTACAGTAGGTCTGTGTTGTTATACAGACTGGTACAGTAGGTCTGTGTTGTTATACAGAGACTGGTACAGTAGGCCTGTGTTGTTATACAGAGACTGGTACAGTAGGTCTGTGTTGTTATACAGAGACTGGTACAGTAGGCCTGTGTTGTTATACAGAGACTGGTACAGTAGGCCTGTGTTGTTATACAGAGACTGGTACAGTAGGCATGTGTTGTTATAGAGACTGGTACAGTAGGCCCGTGTTGTTATACAGAGACTGGTACAGTAGGTCTGTGTTGTTATACAGAGACTGGTACAGTAGGCCTGTGTTGTTATACAGAGACTGGTACAGTAGGTCTGTGTTGTTATACAGAGACTGGTACAGTAGGCATGTGTTGTTATACAGAGACTGGTACAGTAGGCCTGTGTTGTTATACAGAGACTGGTACAGTAGGCCTGTGTTGTTATACAGAGACTGGTACAACAGGCCTGTGTTGTTATACAGAGACTGGTACAGTAGGCATGTGTTGTTATAGAGACTGGTACAGTAGGCCCGTGTTGTTATACAGAGACTGGTACAGTAGGCCTGTGTTGTTATACAGAGACTGGTACAGTAGACCTGTGTTGTTATACAGAGACTGGTACAGTAGGTCTGTGTTGTTATACAGAGACTGGTACAGTAGGCCTGTGTTGTTATACAGAGACTGGTACAGTAGGCCTGTGTTGTTATACAGAGACTGGTACAGTAGGTCTGTGTTGTTATACAGAGACTGGTACAGTAGGTCTGTGTTGTTATACAGAGACTGGTACAGTAGGCCTGTGTTGTTATACACAGACTGGTACAGTAGGCCTGTGTTGTTATACAAAGACTGGTACAGTAGGTCTGTGTTGTTATACAGAGACTGGTACAGTTGGCCTGTGTTGTTATACAGAGACTGGTACAGTAGGCCTGTGTTGTTATACAGAGACTGGTACAGTAGGTCTGTGCTGTTATACATAGACTGGTACAACAGGCCTGTGTTGTTATACAAAGACTGGTACGTACAGTAGGCCTGTGTTGTTATACAGAGACTGGTACAGTAGGCCTGTGTTGTTATACAGAGGTACAGTAGGTCTGTGTTGTTATACAGAGGTACAGTAGGCCTGTGTGGTTATACAGAGACTGGTACAGTAGGCCTGTGTTGTTATACAGAGACTGGTACAGTAGGCCTGTGTTGTTATACAGGGACTGGTACAGTAGACCTGTGTTGTTATACAGAGACTGGTACAGTAGGCCTGTGTTGTTATACAGAGACTGGTACAGTAGGCCTGTGTTGTTATACAGAGACTGGTACAGTAGGCCTGTGTTGTTATACAAAGACTGGTACAGTAGGTCTGTGTTGTTATACAGAGACTGGTACAGTAGGCCTGTGTTGTTATACAGACTGGTACAGTAGGTCTGTGTTGTTATACAGAGGTACAGTAGGTCTGTGTTGTTATACAGACTGGTACAGTAGGCCTGTGTTGTTATACAGAGACTGGTACAGTAGGCCTGTGTTGTTATACAGAGACTGGTACAGTAGGTCTGTGCTGTTATACATAGACTGGTACAACAGGCCTGTGTTGTTATACAAAGACTGGTACGTACAGTAGGCCTGTGTTGTTATACAGAGACTGGTACAGTAGGCCTGTGTTGTTATACAGAGGTACAGTAGGTCTGTGTTGTTATACAGAGGTACAGTAGGCCTGTGTGGTTATACAGAGACTGGTACAGTAGGCCTGTGTTGTTATACAGAGACTGGTACAGTAGGCCTGTGTTGTTATACAGAGACTGGTACAGTAGGTCTGTGCTGTTATACATAGACTGGTACAACAGGCCTGTGTTGTTATACAAAGACTGGTACAGTAGGTCTGTGTTGTTATACAGAGACTGGTACAGTTGGCCTGTGTTGTTATACAGAGACTGGTACAGTAGGCCTGTGTTGTTATACAGAGACTGGTACAGTAGGTCTGTGCTGTTATACATAGACTGGTACAACAGGCCTGTGTTGTTATACAAAGACTGGTACGTACAGTAGGCCTGTGTTGTTATACAAAGACTGGTACGTACAGTAGGCCTAGGTTTGACTCTCCAGTGTCCCCTATGGAGAGGACGTTATGTACCTATGTGATAGCCAACAGTGGTATCCCTACCTTCTGATCTGGAGCTTCTGACGGTCTATTGTAGTGATGAGCTCTGTCATCTTATTGTTTAGTTCTTCTTTCTCTGAACAAAAGTGAATAAAAATGATATAAGAATAAATGATGAGAAATATGATTTTCTAAGCAATCAAATCATAATAGTAAAGCTATGATATGACACCAATATTTATAAAGCAAGGGCTTAACTTTTGGGAATTAATATATACATGTAGCTTAAGAACTGCTCTCTTAAAGCTGTTGAAGTAACTAACAATTTCTTAGAAAAGCTAAAAGTACACTTCCTACCATCTTTGTTTTCCAGTCGGACTTTGTTGAGGAGCTGGACGACCTCTCCAGCAGCATGTTTCCAGTGAGTATCCTCCTCGATCTTACCATCCCCACCTGTCTGTTTATCTGTAATGATCATATCATACGGGTTAATATCACTCATGTCAATATCACACGGTTCAATATCACTAAGGTCAATATCACACAGGTCAATATCACTCAGGTCAATATAATTCAGGTCAACATAATTCAGGTCAGTATCACACGGGTCAACATCACTCAGGTCAATATCACTCCGGTCAATATCACACGGGTCAATATTACACGGGTCAACATCACTCAGGTCAATATCACTCCGGTCAATATCATACAGGTCAATATCACACGGGTCAATATCATACAGGTCAATATCACTCCGGTCAATATCACACGGGTCAACATCACACAGGTCAACATCACTCAGGTCAATATCACACTGATCAATATCACTCAGGTCAATATCACACAGTCACACAGGTCAACATCACTCAGGTCAACATCACTCAGGTCAACATCACTCAGGTCAATATCACACAGGTCAATATCACACAGGTCAATATCACTCAGGTCAACATCACTCAGGTCAATATCACACAGGTCAATATCACACGGGTCAACATCACACGGGTCAACATCACTCCGGTCAATATCACTCCGGTCAATATCACACGGGTCAACATCACTCAGGTCAATATCACTCCGGTTAATATCATACAGGTCAATATCACACGGGTCAATATCATACAGGTCAATATCACTCCGGTCAATATCACACGGGTCAACATCACACAGGTCAACATCACTCAGGTCAATATCACACGGTTCAATATCACTCAGGTCAATATCACTCCGGTCAATATCACATAGGTCAATATCACACGGGTCAGTATCACTCAGGTCAATATCACACAGGTCAATATCACTCAGGTCAATATCACACGGGTCAATATCACTCCGGTTAATATCACTCCGGTCAATATCACACGGGTCAATATCACACGGGTCAACATCACTCTGGTCAATATCACTCCGGTCAATATCATACAGGTCAATATCACACGGGTCAACATCACTCAGGTCAATATCACACGGTTCAACATCACTCAGGTCAATATCACACTGATCAATATCACATAGGTCAATATCACATAGGTCAATATCACACAGGTCAATATCACACAGGTCAACATCACTCAGGTCAATATCACACAGGTCAATATCACACAGGTCAACATCACTCAGGTCAATATCACATGGGTCAACATCACTCAGGTCAATATCACACAGGTCAATATCACACAGGTCAACATCACTCAGGTCAATATCACTCGGGTCAATATCACTCAGGTCAATATCACACAGGTCAATATCACACAGGTCAACATCACTCAGGTCAATATCACTCAGGTCAATATCACACAGGTTGATCAGGTGATTATATACATGTATCAAATAGAAACATTGACCTGAATCATAGTTATGGCTATTCAGTGAGGGATTGACCACTTTAATTGGTCTGAATCCAGACAAATTTGTCCAACTCAATTGATCACTCTATTTGATTGCCTAAAGCAAGATTCAGTCCTCATATATAACAATATGTATTGTTACAGATAAATATGGTCTTCATTCAAAATGAATGTAACTGTGCTACCCCCAAGGAAGCCATAGATTCCCTGTTCTATATTGAAGTTAATATTTTCTGATAAAAGTAATGGTTCAATTTTCCTCTGTGTCAAAAAAATATGGTCATGAAGAAGTCATTATGAGATACTGACCTTGTGTTTCTTTTTATTTTAAAGCGAGTCAATATTGTGTTAACATCTCCATGCTCCAATGTTACTTTTTTGCAAATAATTTTTAAGTTAATATTTATTTTATTGACTCACAAATTTTAGGTAATATGGTAAAAACCCCATAGTTGATAAGTATCGACTCTGTATTACAACTTTAAGGTAATAGTATGGACTCTGTATTACAACTTTAAGGTAATAGTATTGACTCTGTATTACAACTTTAAGGTAACAGTATGGACTCTGTATTACAACTTTAAGGTAATAGTATGGACTCTGTATTACAACTTTAAGGTAATAGTATGGACTCTGTATTACAACTTTAAGGTAATAGTATGGACTCTGTATTACAACTTTAAGGTAATAGTATGGACTCTGTATTACAACTTTAAGGTAATAGTATGGACTCTGTATTACAACTTTAAGGTATAATAGTATTGACTCTGTATTACAACTTTAAGGTAATAGTATTGACTCTGTATTACAACTTTAAGGTACTAGTATCGACTCTGTATTACAACTTTAAGGTAATAGTATGGACTCTGTATTACAACTTTAAGGTAATAGTATCGACTCTGTATTACAACTTTAAGGTAATAGTATCGACTCTGTATTACAACTTTAAGGTAATAGTATGGACTCTGTATTACAACTTTAAGGTAATAGTATTGACTCTGTATTACAACTTTAAGGTAATAGTATGGACTCTGTATTACAACTTTAAGGTAATAGTATCGACTCTGTATTACAACTTTAAGGTACTAGTATCGACTCTGTATTATAACTTTAAGGTAATAGTATGGACTCTGTATTACAACTTTAAGGTAATAGTATCGACTCTGTATTACAACTTTAAGGTAATAGTATCGACTCTGTATTACAACTTTAAGGTAATAGTATCGACTCTGTATTACAACTTTAAGGTAATAGTATGGACTCTGTATTACAACTTTAAGGTAATAGTATCGACTCTGTATTACAACTTTAAGGTACTAGTATCGACTCTGTATTATAACTTTAAGGTAATAGTATGGACTCTGTATTACAACTTTAAGGTAATAGTATCGACTCTGTATTACAACTTTAAGGTAATAGTATCGACTCTGTATTACAACTTTAAGGTAATAGTATGGACTCTGTATTACAACTTTAAGGTAATAGTATGGACTCTGTATTACAACTTTAAGGTAATAGTATCGACTCTGTATTACAACTTTAAGGTAATAGTATGGACTCTGTATTACAACTTTAAGGTAATAGTATCGACTCTGTATTACAACTTTAAGGTAATAGTATGGACTCTGTATTATACAGTTTAGAGCTAGTTTCTATTAATCACACATCTCATGACATCACTCTTTAACGATCGATTGTCCATTTTGTTGCTTTTATAAAATGATGAAGGAAACTGAACCTTGTGCATAGATTATGAGTCAAAGGGACATCTTATGATAGTAATGTGTCCATGTGTTTGATACAGCATACTGCTGATATATAATATTTGTTGTCTAAAATGTTACACTTGAGGCTTTGTTTTCTGTGGCCACTAAAACGATCAAGAATTCGAGATCTAGCTACTGGCAATGGATTTTATGTCATTATTGAGGTTGATCACTGCTATCGGAAGAGTCAGTATTCTGTCAGATCAAGTGTTTTCTATAAACTGTCTGCATTATACTCACATTTTTTATTTGCTCATAAATCAACTGTTCCACTTGTGTTTAATTCACAAAATGAAAGTTCATTCGAGTCTGAGGTGGTATAAAACTATATCGCTAATGAAAACAGCGGATGTATTCGCACACCAACAGAAGCACGCGACTACAAAATCTTCACCAGGAAATAAAGCGATCTGAGTTTACAAGTTTCATTGAGGCGGATCGAAGTGAAAATGTAAATATTAAACAATGCTATCTGCCAAATACATACATGCCATTCTTACAGGAGACCAATAGGGGAGACAAGTGATTATTTTAAAGGAAATTTACCTAAGATAAGGGAGATTTGTGCACGACATAAATATCAACATTTTCTTACTCAATTTTAAGGTACCAAAATTAATTTTAAAAGTGATAAAGAATATTTACATTTATTTGAGATATTATTCATACTATATGAAAACAAAAAGTTGTGAAGGTAAAATACAATTAATATACATTCTGATGATATGAAATTGTTTTCCATTTTTTCATGTAATACAACATTAGGTTCACAGCTTTATGCATTTTACATAAAATCACTTGAAAATTTAAGGGTATATTATATTAACATGTAGCTAAAGATTAAGACAAGCAGGTTCATTTATCAGTTTGGATTATCTTAAAATGAGAAAGCTCCACTCTGAGGGAACACGTCAGTTGTAAAAATCCGTTAAATCAGCGTGTTCCTGTGGGTTCCTATTGGTTGACCATTTAGATATAAAATATTCCAAGTGTACAAGTGTATGTAGTCACGAAAACTGAAGATGTTCATAGTAGGAGACTGCAGTAAATCTTATCATGAACATTCCAGATTTTGTATATTGTCTGTCATGGACAGTACAGTCATTGTAAACATCATGATTGACCACTACGATCAATAGATATGCTACTTTTGATAGTTTCATAAAAGAAAAAATCAGATTTCATCATGCTACATCAAACCTTCATATGTATAATTCTTACTCTGTTTCATCTCGGCTAGTCCCTCCATCACACTTTTCTCCAAACGTTTCTTCTCCCTAGGAGATGGATCAAATAAAACTATATAAAGATATCTCCTCTTGGTAGAAAATCATATTTTAGGTGATGAATTTAATAGTTTAATGCAGTTTTTCAATTCTTTAATCAAACGTTTGCGTTTTAAGATAATATATAGATTGCAACTGTTTTCTTTATTATTTTTTCACCTTTGAAAATATATTACGACATAGATCTACTGCTGATTTTGAAAAAACTAGAATTTGTATTCAAACTGACATCACTAGTAACTTACTGTTCAAGAATCTTGGTATTTTGGCCATTAAAGTCACATTTTATGATTTCTTCTTTCAGTGACTTTAACTTTTCTAGATCAGCAACAGTATTGATGTACTCTGAACTGAAATCAGAAGGATTCAATAATAGGACATGATTTGGTGTTGATTAAATAATTAGAAATGTGAAAAAAATGTGAAATAACCTGTCAATAATTCACAAATGAAAATTAAAAAAAATCATACAGACAAGGGAGGTAACTCAGTAATGTATCCTATGTTTTATATTAAAGCGTCATGCTCCAAACTTTTTTCGTTAAAACATGCAAGTACAAGATTTCTTATCTAAACAGAAACAAGCAGTATCTGCACCCAATTTTATAACGTGAATTGCGGGTTATTCCGCAATACGTATTAAGTTAAACACAGTAGAGTACTATAACTTCCATTCCAATCAAGTGGATATGAACTTTGGAAGTTGGGATTAAAGATTGGTCAGGCCTAAAATTCTCTAATCGGAGCCTGCTTTCTGTTACATTATCTGATAAAGACAAGTTTTTTTACTTGGTCAATACTTACTTGATCTCTGATGCCTCACTCTCATCTATTGACATTTTCATATTCTCCTGTTAAAGAAAAAACATTCCAGCAATAGACCAAGACTTGATAAAATCAAATCAGGACTGATGAGTTATAGACGAATTACACAAAAACCAATGTTCCGTTAAATCACTGGGGAGGTTAAAAATATTGCTATCTCATTTAAAAGAAATTAAAAAAGCACCTGTTGATTCAGTACATATTTTTAATGTTAAATGGTTTTTTTTTTTTTTTTTTTTTTTTTACTACTACATGTACTACTATTACTACTTTCTAGTAAAGTAAGGAAGAATTATGCAGAAATGACATTTCAATTTTGAAGCTGATTGTAATATAGTAACGATACTTTTTTTCTGAAACTGTTCTACAGTAAAACTCACCAGATCAGTGTGATCAGCTGTCATCCACTGAAACAACATGAATATTTATGATTATCTTGTCATACTTAATAAACATGAATATTTAAGAAATTATGATTTATTAAATTATGGTTTTGATTTCTAAAAATATGAATATTGTCACTTTTTTATCAACTGGTATTTCAGGTTAATGAATAATAAAGAATATAAATATTATTAGTTTTTATAAGAAGTGTTATATTGATGATATTGAAAATAAATATTTTTGAGCTTTAATAAACATTCATGAATATTCATGAATTTCTATCAATTTACAAATTGTTTGCTTATGCCTATAAATATTAGTATGAATACATTATTAGATAGATTTTTGTAATTGATACTAGTACTTACATCTGCTACCTGCATGAGAAGCTGAAATCATAATAAACATGTGCTCAAGATTCTGTAACAAGTCATATCATGATGTTGAAGTTATTTTTTGAAACTTTATGTTCACAAAATTAATAGCACAAAACATGTACTTGTATACAATGTTGAATTCTTCTCTCAAACTAACGACACAAAGCATATTAATTAGTGTACAATGTTAAATTTCTTCTCTCAAATTAACGACACAAAGCATATTAATTAGTGTACAATGTTAAATTTCTTCTCTCAAATTAATGACACAAAGCATATTAATTAGTGTACAATGTTAAATTTCTTCTCTCAAATTAATGACACAAAGCATATTAATTAGTGTACAATGTTAAACTTTTGCTTCTCTCAAACTAATGACACAAAGCATATTAATTAGCGTAAATGTTAAACTTTTGCTTCTCTCAAACTAATGACACAAAGCATATTAATTAGTGTACAGTGTTTAATTTCTTCTCTCAAATTAAAATGTTACCTCCTCTCGCTCTTTGTTACTCTCCTCAACACTTGATGCTAAATCCTTGTATCCAACCATGAAGCCTTCTAGATGACCTTTCAACTGACAAAAGGTAAAAAGGTTACTAAGCGTTAATGTTAGGTAACAATTTATAATCAAGGGTTGTAACATATTCGACTCAAAAATATGGTTTAGATAAAAGTGAAATCAATTTACAATCTATCATGTTGAGAGAAAAAAAATGCTTGTTAAAAAATGAGAAAAGAAAAATTGATGATTAACATTCAATGTGAATGTTTACGTGTGTATAGACAGATTATATTTTATTTAATTAAAATTCAGAGCTAACAGAACAAAATTAAAATTCAGAGCTAACATAGATTCTAGATGTGTAGCTTTATATGACTTACCTCCTCTCGGTCCATGGTATCGAGGTTCCTGGTGACGTTTTCCAGTATTTCTAGTCGCTGTAAGTGTTTATGGTATAAAGATTAGAACATTTTTGTCAAGTTATGATGATACGCATGTCCAGCAAATAACTTCCAGCAATGTTATGTACAAACGATGATAATACGCCCCTCCTCCTCAGCCAGAATTGCCCGTTCTTGTCCATGTACCAGATGGAAGACAGAAATATCTGATGTTGGTTGTCTAACGTCTGGTATTAGGGTCACAGGGAACTCGGGCTTTACGTAGACTTATTTTGTATCTTATCTTCCTAACGTGCCCCTTTGCACTGCCTCACTTGTGGCCTTCAGTTGAGTGTTCGCCTCTGTGAGGAAGACTGAGTTATGTCCCCTGAATGAGCCAAACCAATGACGTTCAGCTGTTGAAGTTTTCGGGAAGGACATTCCAGTGTGATGACACTATAAAGGCAAGGCGTCCGGCCAACAGTGGCCCAATCATTCATGGCCGGACAACGACCTTGGATCAGTTTCATCAATATCCCTTAATTCATGGAAATCCCCTAACTTAGATTTTCCATGGAAGCTAGACCATTACAGAATTTAAGGGGAACGTTGATACAAAGTGGACAATACAATCTAATCATTAACGAAATGTTCTGTTCGCATAGTCGGGAGTTAAACAGAGGAATAATTATCTTTTATCAAGCATATGTACTTACCAGATTCCCGCCTTTACTCAAGTACATGTGTACTTACCGGAGGAGCGCGTTCCACTTCGTCCAAGACGTCATACTGGTGCAGAGTCTGATGTAAGAAACAAGAGTAGTTCAGTTTATACAAATAAATAGATATAAAAAAAAACAGAAACAAAAGTTTGGGCACAAGTTTTGGAATACCTTTCGGTTTTCACCAGAGTTGTTCGTTAAAGAAATAAGGACGGACCTATTAGATTTATTTTGCTTTCTGACGAGTCTTGATATAGATTTCTGTGTCCTGTTTTATTATCGTCAAGATTTATGCATAATATATTGGCAATCTAATTTAGATTAGACTTGTAATTTCCGCTCCTCTACGATACATTGCAGTGTATCATAGAGGAGCAGAAATTACAAGTCTAATTCTAATTAGATTGGATATATTGAAGGGGTGGGGGTGGGTGGGGTAGGAGAGGGGGGGGGGGGGGTGGTAACAAACCGGTTTAAATTTGGTTCACATAAACAAACATGTCCCTGGTCTTCGCAGAAAATATGTACATCGCCAGTGATGGGCGTATTATATAAGAAACAGAAAGTTAAACAGTAGCACGTTCTGTGTACATGTAAAATGTACACTGTATTCGTCCCTCTTGGACCCAGAAGTGATATTTGTGATCCAAAGTGTTGAAGTCCAGATGGGAGCGTAACGGAAAACAAAATGTAAAATAAAACTTGACTTTACAGAACGGGTTCTTTATCGTGGTCTTTCACTTTTCACTGATATATATATATCAGATACCGTCTTAACCATTGTTCTGGGCATTGGTTCGGTGGCATTCATGTACCTTGTAAGATGTGACTGTATGGAGATGCCGAGGAAGGACATGTCTGTGTTGTAGGCCGATTGATGTACGATGGCCGCAGGGTAATAGAGAAATAGTGCAAAAACAGGCGCTGTCACGTAGGCTAATCGGCAGCTGCATGCACGTCAAACATTCTAATTTACTATTTTTTCTTGTCCGGAATAGTGATTCATATAATCGTATTTAACTGTAACCAACAATCAGTACGTATCCGAAACCTTAGGTTACCTTTATTATTAGTACATATGTATTTTAGATAATATACAATGTATGTTAAATTATAAATGTGGCTGCAAACCAAACAAAAAAACAGACAAAAAACAAACAAAAAACGCATCATCTGCGACAGGTTTACAGAGATGGAGATAATAATACTGACCAGACAACTTTGTTGGAGAAAAAAACCCCAAAGAACTGTCTTTTGTATTTGAAATACATTTAATTTTTGTGAGGCTTTCCAGTAATATAGTAAATGACTCATCAACAAAAAATGGTGTCTAAAATAATTCAATATCTTCCTAAAAACCACCAGATGGGAAAGGCTAGATCTACATGTAAATCTAAAATTAAAAATCGATTTAATTCACACAATAGATGAAAGTCAAATGTATCCATTAAAAGGCTACGTATTACATAAATGAGGTCAAGGCCTGCGTGTTACATAAAAGAGGTCAAGGTTTGCGTGTTGCATACTGGAGGTCAAGGCATGTGTGTTACATAAAGGAAGTCAATGCTACGTACGTGTTCTACAAAGGAGGTCAAGGCTACGTGTTACATAAAGGAGGTCAAGGCCTACGTGTTACATAAAGGAGGTCAAGGCCTACAATGTACGTGTTACATAAAGGAGGTCAAGATCTACGTGTTAACATATAAAGGAGGTCAACGCCTACGTGTTACACAAAGGAGGTCAAGGTTATGTGTTACACAAAGGAGGCCAAGGCTACGTGTTACATAAAGGAGGTCGAGGCCTACGTGTTACATAAAGGAGGTCAAGGCCTACGTGTTACATGAAGGAGGTCAAGGCCTACGTGTTACATACAGGAGGTCAAGGCCTACGTGTTACATACAGGAGGTCAAGGTTTGCGTGTTGCATACTGGAGGTCAAGGCCTACGTGTTACATGAAGGAGGTCAAGGCCTACGTGTTACATACAGGAGGTCAAGGCCTACGTGTTACATACAGGAGGTCAAGGTTTGCGTGTTGCATACTGGAGGTCAAGGCTTGTGTGTTACATAAAGGAGGTCAATGCTACGTACGTGTTCTACAAAGGAGGTCAAGGCTACGTGTTACATAAAGGAGGTCAAGGCCTACGTGTTACATGAAGGAGGTCAAGGCCTACGTGTTACATACAGGAGGTCAAGGCCTACGTGTTACATACAGGAGGTCGAGGTCTACGTGTTACATAAAGGAGGTCAAGGCCTACGTGTTACATGAAGGAGGTCGAGGTCTACGTGTTACATAAAGGAGGTCAAGGCCTACGTTTTACATAAAGGAGGTCACGGCCTGCGAACTATACTTCTACTTCTACCGATTGTTGACCTCCTTCAACATTATGAAGATGCTGTCAATGATCTGCGCTATGCTTAAAGGGAAAAATAAGAAGTAGCACTAAATTATCAGGTTAAAACTATGTACATTGAGGACGAAATTAATATTTGTAGGAAGAGAGCTGGGATTTAAAGGCAGTAATAGTGTTTGCAGAGATGAGATCAGGAGGGAGTTTGTTCCATTCGGATATGGTGTTTGGAAAGAAAGATTCTTAAAGACAGGTGGTGCGGCAGTGCGGGACTTGATAGGAAAAGGAGTGTGATAGTCGAGTTTGACGGTTTTGAGTGGTGAGGTGATTGTCTTTGTTGATGGCAACAAGGCTGTGTGTGATTTTATACAGCATAGTGAGTCTGGCATCCCTACGCCTGTCTGAAAGACTACGCCAGCCTAGTCTTTGGAGCATATCGCCAACACTGGATGTGTTGTGATACCTGTGTGTCACAAAGCGGGCGGCTCGTCGTTGGACCATTTCTAGTTTGTCAATGTCGTTTTTTAGATGTGGGTCCCAAATTGTACAAGCATATTCTACTGAAGGCCGATCGCGAACTAATGATTTATATGCTTGCTGTTTCACAGAAATGGAATTGATGTTTAAATTTCGTTTTAGAAAACCTAGTGTTTTGTTGGCTTTATTGCAGATGTTTTGTATGTGGGGGCCCCATTTAAGATTTTGTTGGATGGTAACTCCCAAGTACTTAGCTTTATCCACATGTTCTAGACAATGGCCATGGAGATAGTACTCATGTTGCACTGGGTTTCTACGTTGGGTAACGGAGAGGACATTACATTTTTTAGGATGGAATGCCATTTTCCACTTAGATTCCCAGGCTGCCAGTTTGTCTAGGTCAGACTGCAATGTTTGTGCATCCCTGTCTGAGGAGACAGTGATATAAACAATAGTGTCGTCAGCGAAAAGTCTGATAGAGGAGGATAAACCTTGGGGCATGTCGTTTATATAAAATAGAAACAGACTTGGTCCAAGGACCGACCCCTGGGGTACCCCTGACTCTACTGGTACAAGTGAAGAATGTTCGCCTTCGAGGACTACTGACTGGCGTCTGTTTTCTAGAAAATTTCCAATCCAGCGGTGTGTATTACCCACAATACCATACTGTTTCAATTTGTGAGATAGGAGCTTGTGGCTGACTTTGTCGAATACTTTCGAGAAATCAAGGATGAGGGCGTCGGTACATTTATTTTTGTCAATATTTTTTGTAATGTCTTCCACAAACTCTAGGAGTTGGGTTTCACAAGATCGAAATTGCCGAAAACCATGTTGGAAAGGGTATAAGATATTATGTTGGTCTGCGTGAGACATTATGCTGCTGACAATAATGTGCTCAAGGAGTTTGCTGCAAATACATGTTAGAGAAATAGGTCTATAATTTTCTGCATCATACTTTGAACCTTTTTTATATATAGGAGAAACATGTGCTGTACGCCAGTCAAGAGGGACTACGCCAGTATTTAGAGACTGTTGGAAAATGTGTGCCAGTATTGGAGCTATTTCTGTTGCAAGTTCTTTCAAAAATTTTGGTTTGGTTTATATAAAATAGAAACAGACTTGGACTTAAGGCAGTCAATGCTTGTGTGCTACATATAGACGGTCAAGGTACATTGTACGTGATATCTTATAGTCGTTACTGTATGGGGCCTCTGTGTTACCGAGGTCTGTATGTTACTGTATGGAGCCTCTGTGTTACCTTATAGGTCTGTATGTTACTGTATGGAGCCTCTGTGTTACCTTATAGATGTGTGTGTTACTGTATGGGGCCTCTGTGTTACCTTATAGGTCTGTATGTTACTGTATGGAGCCTCTGTGTTACCTTATAGATGTGTGTGTTACTGTATGGGGCCTCTGTGTTACCTTATAGGTCTGTGTGTTACTGTATGGGGCCTCTGTGTTCCCGAGGTCTGTATGTTACTGTATGGAGCCTCTGTGTTACCTTATAGATGTGTGTGTTACTGTATGGGGCCTCTGTATTACCGAGGTCTGTGTGTTACTGTATGGGGCCTCTGTGTTACCGAGGTCTGTGTGATACTGTATGGGACCTCTGTGTTACCTTATAGATGTGTGTGTTACTGTATGGGGCCTCTGTGTTACCGAGGTCTGTGTTACTGTATGGGGCCTCTGTGTTACCGAGGTTTGTGTGTTACTGTATGGGGCCTCTGTGTTACCGAGGTTTGTGTGTTACTGTATGGGGCCTCTTACGAGGTCTGTGTGTTACTGTATGGGGCCTCTGTGTTACCGAGGTATGTGTGTTACTGTATGGGGCCTCTGTGTTACCTTGTGGAGTCTCTTTGTGATGTCCCCGAGTTGTTCTTTGATGACACTCTGTCGCCTCTTGGTAGAATCATAGACAGGTCCCACAAACAAGCTTGTATCTACCACCTGGGGGATGAGATCCTCCGCTAACGAAAGACGGGGCGTGTTAGCTACACCGGAACCGTCAAACTGGCTGAGCCGTCTCATTTTAGCGTTGTAAGGCTTCTTCTTCGGCTTCGTGGTTTTCGATGGTGGCAACGCATTGGTCTTATTTTTATCGGTCACCAGTGACTTCCACATGGTGTTTCTGTTAGTCTTAAAAAATGATCAAGTAATTTTGTATCCCTAGCAACAGTATCTATAAATGAATATTGACCTTATTCGAGAGTTAAAAATATACTAGACTGATTATCATCCTACACAAACCCCCCAACATCCCGGTTAACTCGCTCGCCGCTTTAAAACGTCATGGTTTCGTCGTCGTAAACGAATTTTCAAGAAATAATAAAGTTGCACGTAGATAAACATGCAACAGCGCTTTGGGAGTGTAGTTATGACGTCATAGTAATTATGACGCAATAACAATTGTTGCGTATGAATTGCACGAGTTATTTCCCTTAAGGTCTAAGGAAACGGAGAATTTCACTGTGCAACAAATGAAATTGAACACCGTTTTAAAATATATTATGATTAGCTATGTGTCGTTAATATTGTTCAATTACAAACATATATATATTCACGGCAAAGAGTTGATTAAGAGAAAATAATCACCACCAGCATCCAAATAGAAATCGATGTTACTACTCAAAGTCGTCCAACCTTAATATGTTTATTTACGAGTCCTGTTTGGCACGTTTGTTGACTTCGTAATTACATATATTGGAAGTAGGTAGTTTACAGATACACTTATCCACACAATGCCATCATCACATATCAATGTCCCCGTACCTGACGTCAGGAGTGTGACCGGTAATGATTGCATTACAATTTACTCTGAGACCGCCCGATCTATATCTATTCACACTCTTTAATTTGTGCCCCTGGGTTTCCATTTAGAGTTTCTCAATACATCATCCGCTCGGCATCTCTTTGGTTTGGTTATTAGTCATTCAAGAACTGTTCTTACATTTGTATTGGCCCAACCAAAGGAACATCCCGCTAAAATGTCTTCAAAGGCACAACGAGAGGTGTATAGAGAGGCGGTGACAAGGGACGAACTCTCATGTAATAGAACAGTGAGGCAGCTTAAAGGGTACGGTGGCTGGTTGAGGACATATTCGAATGGCCGCCGTAAAAGGGAGACATAGAATTAGGGAAAAAAATGGAAGAAAAAAAAGACAATAAAGAACCAATTACAGTAGCTTTAAGGATATCACATAGAATCACATGGTCTTAGGATGGCTGCTTAATAGATTTACAAGGGGTATCTAATGGTCTTAATAACCCCGTATCTTTTGGAAGTCTGACAACTGTCATCGTCGGCATCTCACGAGACTCTGCTGAGTCGTTTGAGTACAGAAGTACTGTGTTGTTTGAGTGCCGTGACACCCTGTTCTGTCGTTTGAGTCCCGTGACACTCTGTTCTGTCGTTTGAGTCCCGTGACACTCTGTTCCGTCGTTTGAGTGCCGCGACATTCTGTTCTGTCGTTTGAGTCCCGTGACACTCTGTTCTGTCGTTTGAGTCCCGTGACACTCTGTTCCGTCGTTTGAGTCCCGCGACACTCTGTTCTGTTGTTCGAGTCCCGTGACACTCTGTTCTGTCGTTTGAGTGTCGTGACACTCTGTTCTGTCGTTTGAGTGCCGTGACACTCTGTTCTGTCGTTTGAGTCCCGTGACACTCTGTTCCGTCGTTTGAGTCCCGTGCCACTCTGTTCTGTCGTTTGAGTCCCGTGACACTCTGTTCTGTCGTTTGAGTCCCGTGACACTCTGTTCTGTCGTTTGAGTCCCGTGACACTCTGTTCTGTCGTTTGAGTCCCGTGACACTCTGTTCTGTCGTTTGAGTGCCGTGACACTCTGTTCTGTCGTTTGAGTGCCGTGACACTCTGTTCCGTCGTTTGAGTCCCGTGACACTCTGTTCTGTCGTTTGAGTGCCGTGACACTCTGTTCTGTCGTTTGAGTCCCGTGACACTCTGTTCTGTCGTTTGAGTGCCGTGACACTCTGTTCTATCGTTGAGTCCTGTGACACTCTGTTCTGTCGTTTGAGTGCCGTGACACTCTGTTCTATCGTTGAGTCCTGTGACACTCTGTTCTGTCGTTTGAGTCTCGTGACACTCTGTTCTGTCGTTTGAGTGCCGTGACACTCTGTTCTGTCGTTTGAGTGCCGTGACACTCTGTTCTGTCGTTTGAGTCCCGTGACACTCTGTTCTGTCGTTTGAGTCCCGTGACACTCTGTTCTATCGTTGAGTCCCGTGACACTCTGTTCTGTTGTTTGAGTCCCTTGACACTCTGTTCTGTCGTTTGAGTCCCGTTACACTCTGTTCTGTCGTTTGAGTCCCGTGACACTCTGTTCTGCCGTTTGAGTCCCGTGACACTCTGTTCTGTCGTTTGAGTCCCGTGACACTCTGTTCTGTCGTTTGAGTCCCGTGACACTCTGTTCTGTCGTTTGAGTGCCGTGACACTCTGTTCTGTCGTTTGAGTCCCGTGACACTCTGTTCTGTCGTTTGAGTCTTGTGACACTCTGTTCTGTCGTTTGAGTCCCGTGACACTCTGTTCTGTCGTTTGAGTCCCGTGACACTCTGTTCTGTCGTTTGAGTCTTGTGACACTCTGTTCTGTCGTTTGAGTCCCGTGACACTCTGTTCTTTCGTTTGAGTCCCGTGACACTCTGTTCTGTCGTTTGAGTCCCGTGACACTCTGTTCTGTCGTTTGAGTCCCGCGAAACACTCTGTTCTGTCGTTTGAGTCCCGTGACACTCTGTTCTGTCGTTTGAGTGCCGTGACACTATGTTCTGTCGTTTGAGTCCCGTGACACTCTATTCTGTCGTTTGAGTCCCGTGACACTCTGTTCTGTCGTTTGAGTCTCGTGACACTCTGTTCT
The DNA here is from genome assembly GCF_902652985.1 of Pecten maximus. NCBI lineage: Eukaryota > Metazoa > Mollusca > Bivalvia > Pectinida > Pectinidae > Pecten > Pecten maximus. The sequence continues at coordinate 5,721,080 of NC_047028.1, read as the reverse complement.
GTCGTTTGAGTCCCGTGACACTGTTCTGTCGTTTGAGTCCCGTGATAATCTGTTCTGTCGTTTGAGTGTCGCAACACTCTGTTCTGTCGTTTGAGTCCCGTGACAGTCTGTTCTGTCGTTTGAGTCCCGTGACACTCTGTTCTGTCGTTTGAGTCCCGTGACACTCTGTTCTGCCGTTTGAGTCCCGTGATACTATGTTCTGTCGTTTGAGTCCCGTGATACTATGTTCTGTCGTTTGAGTCCCGTGACACTCTGTTCTGTCGTTTGAGTCCCGTGACAGTCTGTTCTGTCGTTTGAGTCCCGTGACACTCTGTTCTGTCGTTTGAGTCTCGTGACACTCTGTTCTGTCGTTTGAGTCCCGTGACACTCTGTTCTGTCGTTTGAGTCCCGTGACACTCTGTTCTGTCGTTTGAGTCTCGTGACACTCTGTTCTGTCGTTTGAGTCCCGTGACACTCTGTTCTGTCGTTTGAGTCCCGTGATACTCTGTTCTGTCGTTTGAGTCCCGTGACACTATGTTCTGTCGTTTGAGTATGGCGGCACTCTGTTCTGTCGTTTGAGTCCCGTGACACTCTGTTCTGTCGTTTGAGTCCCGTGACAGTCTGTTCTGTCGTTTGAGTCCCGTGACAGTCTGTTCTGTCGTTTGAGTCCCGTGACACTCTGTTCTGTCGTTTAAGTCCCGTGACACTCTGTTCTGTCGTTTTGACCTTTATTGTGTCATAGGCATGAAGGCTGTGTCATAAACCTTTTTTTTTTATCCCAGACGTGTGCTGTGTAGTAGGTCTGTTATTTTATAGACCTGTGGATGGGTGTCGTAGCCCTGTGTTATATGATATACCTGTGGATGTGTGTCGTAGACCTGTGTTATTTTATAGACCTGTGAATGTGTGTCGTTACCCTGTGTTATTTTATAGACCTGTGGATGGGTGTCGTAACCCTGTGTTATTTTATAGACATGTGGATGGGTGTCGTAACCCTGTGTTATATGATATACCTGTGGATGTGTGTCGTAACCCTGTGTTATTGTGTATACCCGTGGGTTGGTGTCGTAACCCTGTGTTATTTTATAGACCTGTGGATGTGTGTCGTAGTCCTGTGTTATTTTATAGACATGTTGATGTGTGTCGTAACCCTGTGTTATTTTGTTTACTGTTGATGTGTGTCGTAACCCTGTGTTATTTTGTTTACTGTTGATGTGTGTCGTAGGCCTATTGTGTCGTGAAGCTAGCGAAACAAAGCACCCCAATATGTATTAAAATCTAAAGAGGCCGATTTTTCCGAAAAAGGCAATTAACTCAGAGTTAATTAAGGGAGTGAGTAGCCATGGTGGTCGTTTCCGGTGTAGGGTCCTGTATATAGAACCATCAACAATAAACCCCCATTAAGTTCTATGTACTTAGGAACACAGGCATTACCTGTCGGGATACTGTGATATCTGTTTAGTTATACAATCAATGTGACGGTTTGGTAAACTTATTTAAGAAGACCTTTATGTATACAGATTCTGTAGAAACCCCACCTTGTGTATAGGAACATAATCTGGGTAACATTGCCAGAACGCGGACGAACATTTAAAAACCGAGTATAAATTTGACATTTCGAAGCAAAAACATGTTTTTAGTGCATTTCTTGGTGCTCCTCGTGTTCATCAAAGGTAAGGCATATTATTTTTTTAATTAAGTTCCTTTGGAATTTTGACAGTCATTCCAAGTTTCTGCAGACAAGACATTTCTCAAAAATCATGGCGACATTCACAGTTTCAAGTGATGAATTCAACTTAATTAAATTTCAAACTGACGCGCTTACGGTTGAGCGTACAAAACTCGTCAACTGCCGTGGGTACGTGTACATGGGACTCCGGAATCGTTGTACAAAGCTACCTCCAATAAGACATCTTGATAATTAACCGATAATTCACTGTTTTTTTAATCTGATTTAACAAGAAAAAGTTAGAAAGCTATTTTAAGATGTTTTATTTGTTTTCCACAACTGATCAAAGCATTAACGTTAAAGTGGATGTGTCGCTTGCACCCGCTTCATTCAAAGGGTGTCATTCGAAAATTCCAAAGTCACAATATCAAAAGCATCATGTTTTCTGTTTTCGCAATAACGTAAAAAAGAATGGAAAACTATTAATTGTGATTATTACCTGGGTACAAAGGGCCATAACTCCATCAAAAAAAGTTATTTTGACATTTAGGGTTCTAACTCAATATGTTGTCTAATCTGTTAAAGCCACATAGCAAGTAACAAATTGACGTATCAAGCGATCGAAGCGTAAAGTCCGGAAAACACGTACATAATGTGCAAAGTATCATAACACCAGCAAAAAAATTAAAAAAATAAAAAAAAACCGGAATTTACACGGTGTTCACACTCGATCTGTTATCTGAAATAATATAACTTAATACCAAGTAATGAATCGATGTAGCGAAAATTCCGGAAAACTTAAGTGTGACTGACGATGACAACGTTGACGACGACGACGATGCGTGACGACGACACGTGACGACGGACAGAGTGATCCCTATAAGTGGTCCGTAATGCGTCGCAGCCGACACAGTGAGATGAAGTGGTCTAAAAAATGCCTCCAATTACAACGTGGCCAGAGCAACAATGGAAAAGAAACAATTGATATATTGCTGCGTAGTGTAGGGTTCACATTTTTTCTTTTTTTTTTTAGTATTTGTTAAAAAAACTTCTTTTAATTTTAATGGTTGTCGGTGATTTAAGTGGAACACCTGTACTTTTAGATTCATTATCATTGCAGAGATACAGATAGTGCATGGCAAAGTAGTTGGGGCTATTTCTAAGGAATCGATGATTGTACCAGACGCATTCTGGACGTTCTCCGACTCGCACCACGAAGTAAATGGGAGTTCCCAGGAGACTGGCTATATCCGGAACACAAACTTTGATACAAACTACCCTCAATACAGCGGACCGTCAGGTGACAGAGCTGTACAGTTTCTGGGAACGCCATCCAGCTATATACAATTTCCAAACGACCAGGGCGCGCTGAATGGTGCGGAATGGGGGGCTTGGTTCTTCTACATTAACATAGACACCGATGTCGGTGAGGCGACCATTCTGGAGTACGAAGGCACGTGCCCGGGAGGTCAGGGACTCAGTGTCCGGAGTGTCAATGGATATTTGCACGTGCATTTCTACTCCGCTTTCGGTGTATACGAAACCGGAAATAGTCAAGTAAAGCTCACGCCAGGGATTTGGACGTACATCGGGGTCACTTGGCATTACCTCCAGCCTATAGTCTACGTAAGTACACAGGGACCTGATAATTTGTTACGGTCTATGTGAGTACACAGGGACCTGAGAATTTGTTACAGTCTACATGAGTACACAGGGACCTGAGAATTTGTTACAGTCTACGTGAGTACACAGGGACCTGATAATTTGCTACAGTCTACGTGAGTACACAGGGACATGAGAATTTGTTACAGTCTACGTAAGTACACAGGGACCTGAGAATTTGTTACAGTATATGTGAGTACACAGGGACCTGAGAATTTGTTACAGTCTACACGAGTACACAGGGACCTGATAATTTGTTTCAGTCTACATGAGTACACAGGGACATGATAATTTGTTACAGTCTATGTGAGTACACAGGGACATGAGAATTTGTTACAATCTACGTAAGTAAATAGGGACCTGAGAATTTGTTACAGTCTATGTGAGTACACAGGGACCTGAGAATGTGTTACAGTCTATGTGAGTACACAGGGACCTGATAATTTGTTACAATCTATGTGAGTACACAGGGACCTGATAATTTGTTACAATCTACGTAAGTAAACAGGGACCTGAGAATTTGTTACAGTATATGTAAGTACACAGGGACCTGATAATTTATTACAGTCTACGTAAGTTCACAAGGACCTGATAATTTGTTATAGTCTACGTAAGTACACAGGGACCTGAGACTTTGTTACAGTCTACGTGTGGTCACAGGGACCTGATAATTTGTTACAGTCTACTTGAGTACACAGGGACCTGAGAATTTGTTATAGTCTATGTGATTACACAGGGACCTGAGAATTTGTTACAGTCTACATGAGTACACAGGGACCTGAGAGTTTGTTACAGTCTACATAAGTACACAGGGACCTGATAATTTGTTACAGTCTACATGAGTACACAGGGACCTGAGAATTTGTTACAGTCTACGTAAGTACACAGGGACATGAGAATTTGTTACAGTATACGTGTATTTGTACCTTCCCTAGCGCGACACAGAACATTTTCAGACGTTTTGGGGGCCTAGATTAAAATTTGGTAAAAATGACATTATATTCATTTTTGCAGAATGTTAGTCTAGCCCCCCAAAAACGTCTAAAAATGTTTTGTGTCACACTAGGGAAGGTAAAAATACATGTAGACTGTAACAAATTCTCAGGTCCCTGTGACCTCACGTAGACTGTAACAAATTATCAGGTCCCTGTGTACTCACATATACTGTAACAAATTCTCAGGTCCCTGTGACCTCACGTAGACTGTAACAAATGATCAGGTCCCTGTGACCTCACGTAGACTGTAACAAATGATCAGGTCCCTGTGACCTCACGTAGACTGTTACAAATGATCACGTCTCTTTACACGAGTACTTTAATGTTATGATGTCAACACTATGTCCATACCAGTATTGGTATGACGTAAGTTACTCAGTTAATACGGACATAACAGCATTTGTCAAAGTGGGAACGAATATGAAGTCACGTCATCAACAAGCAAGATTGTGACAAAAATCAGTCCTAATAAGACAAGACAAATGTTTCTTTTCCTGAATTAATTTGTTATATTTCAATATTTTGCTGGACTATATAATGGCATTGTCAACATTTCCAAGGGTTCCATGTGCGATTTGCATGCTGTATTCTGATATAACATTATTTGTAGCTATATTCCAACTGCAGTGATTGTAGATTCATAGTGTTAACTTCCTATTTAATCCTATACCATATAATCTAACATAATATCATTCCTGTTCCTAACCAATGTTTTGACCTTGGTATTTGCCTTCCCATACTCCCATCTCTTGCCATGTTTAAGCCATCGTCGGATACGGGGAGATAAATGAAGCGGGAGTGTAGTGTAATGAAAGTGAAAGTATTAATACGTGATATAATACAACATGGATCAGTTCGGTGATATTTCCCCGTATTTTTGTAGGTCAATTACAATGGGGTATCTCTGCATCCTGCTATAGTACACAATCTCCAGTCTGCAGACCGGATCGAGGCTCACGGAAACGTTAAATTTGGGGGGTCCTTTACCAGTGACACGCCTTTCCAGGGTCGGATCGCGTGCCTGTGGTACCAGAAAGGGTACTTCTTCAAGAAAAACAAGACACCTTTGGAATTTTGTGACCCCCAACTACGTTCTAACGCCATGCCTCTGGGTAAGTGGTAGTCGGGGTTAGACATGTTCTATGTACGTCTTTGATTATAATACAATACATTGATAACCTAAATGTAATATTTCATAGCGATGTCATATTTACAGTTTTTCGCATTGAGCTCTTTTTGCTGAACTACATATATTGTACATGTACATACATAGGTCATGATGGTACAAAAAATGATATTTTACTCTAATCTGATACGCACTATAGACGTCTGTTTGGAGTAAGACTATGAATATGCATATTTTGTTGGCGGAAACGAGACTGGTGACCTTTGCTTGATTGAAGTAGAGGTGAACTGTTTTATTGTTTTAAACTGATCTGTCTTAACTCTTAACTCTTCACTAAGGGTTGTTACCATGACAAATGTATACTTGTGATTGTTACCATGACAAATGTTTACTTGTGATTGTTACCATGGTAAATGTATACTTGTGATTGTTACCATGGTAAATGTTTACTTGTGATTGTTACCATGACAAATGTTTACTTGTGATTGTTACCATGACAAATGTTTACTTGTGATTGTTACCATGACAAATGTTTACTTGTGATTGTTACCATGACAAATGTATACTTGTGATTGTTACCATGACAAATGTATACTTGTGATTGTTACCATGACAATTGTATACTTGTGATTGTTACCATGGTAAATGTTTACTTGTGATTGTTACCATGACAAATGTTTACTTGTGATTGTTACCATGACAAATGTTTACTTGTGATTGTTACCATGACAAATGTATACTTGTGATTGTTACCATGACAAATGTATACTTGTGATTGTTACCATGACAATTGTATACTTGTGATTGTTACCATGGTAAATGTTTACTTGTGATTGTTACCATGACAAATGTTTACTTGTGATTGTTACCATGGTAAATGTTTACTTGTGATTGTTACCATGACAAATGTTTACTTGTGATTGTTACCATGACAAATGTATACTTGTGATTGTTACCATGACAATTGTATACTTGTGCTGGTTACCATGACATATATGGGTTATTATTGTTTCCTTAGTAGTTTCTCGATACATTTCGAGACATATAGAAGGATCCTAATTGTTCCACCAAGGGGAACTCTTACTATTACAGAAGTGATACATTTGACAACATGTAGTTTTTAGTTCCTGAAACAACACCATCACCATCAGCGAGTAGTTTGTCAGACACAGTTACTGTAGAATATCTGGTGGGGCTTAGAACATGGTATTGTTAGCAATATATTACCATCACCATCATCGAGGAGTTTGTCAGACACAGTTACTGTAGAATATTACCATCACTATCACCGAGGAGTTTGTCAGACACAGTTACTGTAGTATATTACCATCACTATCACCGAGGAGTTTGTCAGACACAGTTACTGTAGTATATTACCATCACTATCACCGAGGAGTTTGTCAGACACAGTTACTGTAGAATATTACCATCACTATCACCGAGGAGTTTGTCAGACACAGTTACTGTAGAATATTACCATCACTATCACCGAGGAGTTTGTCAGACACAGTTACTGTAGAATATTACCTAGTTGAATGGCTTTGTTGTAGATATAACCGACGTTGCGATAGCCCCAGCTTCTGGTTGTTTCCCGGTCCTTGTAAATGGTAAGCTAGACATCCAACACCGTTATCCTTATCAAAAGAAGTAAACTATTTTTGTCGAGACAGTGTTTATCCACGTAATATTCTATCATTTTAACTGTTTTGAGACCAGGTTTGATTTTGTCAAAGTGTTTTAGTCAATTTAAAAACAATAAATTAATACTGGCATTGATGTCCTGATCGTACAATGTATGACCAAGTCGCCATTTCCAAATACCTAAACACATATATCGATATGGATAATGCATTGCAGTAACATTTTGTGTAAGATTAATTTCTTTACAGTAAATGTAAACGTTTAGTATTATTTTATTCATACAAACTGTTAATTTTGTGATTTTTGATTACAATTTTATATTGACAAACTGTGCTTTAATTTTAATTTTCGTCTCACCTCAGCGCCCCTACTCCGAATCGAAGAAAGATGTGAGGAGTACATTGTCCCGCCGTAAACGTGGAGCCAGTTAACCCGACGATTCTATTAAACAGAATCATTTTATCAACGTCAACTGTTTGTCAGAAGTCCATTCTCTTTTCATCAACGTCACCATTCTGTTCGTCAGAAGTCAAAAGAGAACATATTGTACTGTAATCATTCTTATTTCATCAACAACGTCGCCATTCTGTTCATCAGAAGTCAAACGAGGACGCATTGTACTGTAATCATTCTTATTTCATCAACAACGTCGCCATTCTTTTCATCAGAAGTCAAACGAGGACGCATTGTACTGTAATCATTCTTATTTCATCAACAACGTCGCCATTCTTTTCATCAGAAGTCAAACGAGGACGCATTGTACTGTAATCATTCTTATTTCATCAACAACGTCGCCATTCTTTTCATCAGAAGTCAAACGAGGACGCATTGTACTGTAATCATTCTTATTTCATCAACAACGTCGCCATTCTGTTCATCAGAAGTCAAACGAGGACGCATTGTACTGTAATCATTCTTATTTCATCAACAACGTCGCCATTCTTTTCATCAGAAGTCAAACGAGGACGCATTGTACTGTAATCATTCTTATTTCATCAACAACGTCGCCATTCTTTTCATCAGAAGTCAAACGAGGACGCATTGTACTGTAATCATTCTTATTTCATCAACAACGTCGCCATTCTTTTCATCAGAAGTCAAACGAGGACGCATTGTACTGTAATCATTCTTATTTCATCAACAACGTCGCCATTCTGTTCATCAGAAGTCAAACGAGGACGCATTGTACTGTAATCATTCTTATTTCATCAACAACGTCGCCATTCTTTTCATCAGAAGTCAAACGAGGACGCATTGTACTGTAATCATTCTTATTTCATCAACAACGTCGCCATTCTGTTCATCAGAAGATAAATCCGGACTTTCTGTTCTGTGAATACATTCTTATTTCTGATTAAGAGTCTAATTCAATTTTTTCTCAAATTCAGCTTCCGTCATTAGACGTCTATTCAGTCAGAAATGAAAATACACGGTTTCTAAGATAGTGTAATTAATGCTCATCTTAGAATATAATAACTGTAAATAGGCTCGAATTCGCATTGATGTACTTGTACACATTTGGATCTAAAACAAAAATTCAGTTAAAACATGAAGGGAGACCATAGTCTTCTTTCGACCGCCGTACCCAAGCTTCTTGGTATTGCTGGAGAGCTATAGTTTAAGGACATGATATAGCAAAGGAACTTATGCAGTTCAGAGATGTAAAACATTTGTACTTGACAATATTCTATAGGAGTGTAGCGATATAAACTGCTTCGTGTAGCTGTTTGTCCCTCTAGGACTCGTCAATAAAGGAGTTTAGCGGTATAAAACTGCTTCGTGTAGCTGTGTGTCCCTCTAGGACTCGTCAATAAAGGAGTTTAGCAGTATAAAACTGCTTCATGTAGCTGTTTGTCCCTCTAGGACTCGTCAATAAAGGAGTTTAGCGGTATAAAACTGCTTCATGTAGCTGTTTGTCCCTCTAGGACTCGTCAGGAAAGGAGTTTAGCAGTATAAAACTGCTTCATGTACATGTAGCTGTTTGTCCTTCTAGGACTCGTCAATAAAGGAAGAACAACAACCAAGGGACCCAGAGTTGTCGTTTTTACACATCGAGCGTTGTAAGTGGTTCTTAAGAAGGAAAACTATAGGCATTTCCTGATCTTAAGTGATAAAAGCACGTGACAACATGCAGCACAAGACTAGTCAAATGAAGTCATCACAAATCCAGCATCAGCTACATTCTGTTTTATTAACTGACAGCAAGTCACTTCTGAACTTGTAAGTGACAATTCGTACCAATGTAACAATAGGAATTCCTTAATCCAGAAATAAACTTTATTTCATAATATGGCACATTAATATATAATAATTTGATACTGTATAAAACAAAACAATCTTTGGTTGTTTACATGATATAATGTATACAACGCATCAGTAATCAACAAATGTTTGTTAAAACGTAATCTATAAATAGATCAGCTCATTCAACTCTTTATTGTTTTATTGTCCTGGAAATATTTATTAGCACCAATCCTGTGAACATAAAACCGATATAAATCAAAGTCGTCTATAGTAGCATTAGTACTTATATGACCTATATAATGTACCTCAATGTTGGTTCATGTACTGGAATCACCTCATGACCTATATAATGTACGTCAATGTTGGTTCATCTACTGGAATCACCATATGACCTATATAATGTACCTCAATGTTGGTTCATCTACTGGAATCATCTCATGACCTATATAATGTACGTCAATGTTGGTTCATCTACTGGAATCACCTCATGACCTATATAATGTACGTCAATGTTGGTTCATCTACTGGAATCACCTCATGACCTATATAATGTACGTCAATGTTGGTTCATCTACTGGAATCATCTCATGACCTATATAATGTACGTCAATGTTGGTTCATCTACTGGAATCCCCTCATGACCTATATAATGTACGTCAATGTTGGTTCATCTACTGGAATCACCTCATGACCTATATAATGTACGTCAATGTTGGTTCATCTACTGGAATCACCTCATGACCTATATAATGTACGTCAATGTTGGTTCATCTACTGGAATCACCTCATGACCTATATAATGTACGTCAATGTTGGTTCATCTACTGGAATCCCCTCATGACCTATATAATGTACGTCAATGTTGGTTCATCTACTGGAATCACCTCATGACCTATATAATATACGTCAATGTTGGTTCATCTACTGGAATCGCCTCATGACCTATATAATGTACGTCAATGTTGGTTCATCTACTGGAATCACTTCATGACCTATATAATGTACGTCAATGTTGGTTCATTTACTTGAATCACCTCATATGTAAATACAAGAGGCCCATGGGCCTTAACGGTCACCTGAAATTTGAAATGTTTCACTTAATTGGCAAGTTGTCCAATGCTGATAATGTTAAAACAAAGATAGAATTAATTCCAATAAAAATAATACATTTTTTTGTACAAATGATAGTCAGAAATGTGATTTCCCTATATAAACTATAGAAAAGTTAACCCCCTCCCCAGGGGGAAACGTGAGACCCAAGGGTCATCGAATTCATAATTGAGGTAACGGACCCTTACACCTTTCTATCTGTGAAGAGTATTTGCTTCTGCCATATCTGGGAGATGAGGAGAAGAGTTTTGAAATTTTAGTCAATTTTCCCTTTTTGGCCCCGGCCCTTGGGGTGGGGACCATATAGTTCACAATTCTTGTTAACCTTCACCCATGAAAGCGTCCTGCCATATTTCATCGAATTTGGTTCAGTGGTTTTGCAAAAAAAGTCGAAAATTTGAATGTTTACGACGTACGACAAATGGCGTCGCAATAGGTCAACTGAGACGTCGTCTCGGGGGATCTTAAAATGCAATAGCATGTCGACTAAAAGGGTGAACATACGAGCATGCTTTATCTAACGTAAAATGTGCTCTCCAGATTCAAGGTTTGTAGTTGTATGTCATAAAATGGCAAAATAAGTAAAAACATGTACTATCCTTTATAAGTTTACAGGTTCCGTTTGTGAATTATAACACCATAGTCTTTGATTCTCAATATATACAATCATATATACAATATATATCATGTCCATTACTGTAACGAAGTGTATCAGTATCTGTTGTCATTCACTTCGTTACAGAAATGGACGTCATATATGTTGTCATCCAATCTAATGTAATTCATTACAGTAATGGACATAACAAATGTTGTCATCCAATCTAATGTAATTCGTTACAGTAATGAACATAACAAATGTTGTCATCCAATCTAATGTAATTCGTTACAGTTATGGACATAAATGTTGTCATCCAATCTAATTTACAAAATGTACTTCGTTACAGTAATAGACATCATATATGTATGTTGTCGTCACTGTGAAACTTTTTGCTACAGCATAGACGTTATTATACAACATTTTTCATCAACAGTGAACATTTATAAAGTTGATACGTGATCACCAGATTAATTCCCACCCTCTTTGCTATGAACTATGACGGAGTCATCAATCACTGACATGTAGCAGATAACAGATAAAGACGCCATGTGTATCATGTGCGGTGTATTCTGTTTACGATCAAGTGTTGATGGAGTGGATTAGAATAATATGTTAATGTCATATTATACAGAATATTTATCGAACTGGCGATAGTTCCACGTTATAACAGCATGCGGATGGTTTCACTCGAGTATTACAAACTGATATGAGAACAACATGTCAATATCTTGGTGATCGTAAACTCAGGTCTGGAAGTTCCTCCTCTGTGTTTACATACAATTCCTTCAAAGCTGCATTTGTCTTTGCATCGACGAATGCCGACCTTTCAAACACCTCGTCATAAAAATAACCGTCATCGTTTTCTCGGTTCGGTTCTTCGTCATCGATTGAGAACAGGTTGACCTCTCGTCTGTTTCCGGGAATATCAATAGATGTACCCTCGTCGTCGAGGGCGCGTTGGCTACTTGCGGAAGATAATCGGCGCCTGCGCTGTCGATTCCAGAAATCACATATTCGGGACATTCTGCAAACAGACAAAATAATGAAGGTAATAAAACATGGCTCTTCTTTATCATGTAAGCACGGAAATGCATATTTCGTTAAAAACTTCCACATTAGAATTAGAATCTAGTATAAGTTCATAAGTTGTATGTCCGTTTCCGTTCTGTGACATATGCATTGTTTATTGACCACGAGAACAACAGGAGAATATCGACATGTGAATCAAACGTATACAACCATGTACGAAGTGTATATGTGTTGTGTGTGCATACATGGTGTGGCACATTGGAAATACGACCCCACATAATACGAAACCCGTATAGTACGAAAACATTTGAGGGGTCCCCAGAAATTCGTCATAACCGGGTTGGACTGTATACATAATCACGTTTTGAAAAGTAGGAAATTGAAAAGTAGGAAAACATCTTCTCTTAATATTTATTTTCAAAAATTCCAAAGAATCTGTTAATGTTATATCGAAATGGAGTTCATTTGAAAATCGTACGCTTTGCAACAAGACACAATTACATTACGTTAAAAAGATGGCAAATATAAATGATATAAAATTTAAAAGTGATTTTCTCCTAAGCTTAGCATGAATCAATATCTTCCAAAATTCCGTTATTTTGTTAACTGATGGTCGGTGGTAAAAGTATGAATTGAAATTTTCATTTCAACAAATTTTATTGACAAAAATGATGGAATATAGTCAATTGGATTGAATAACAGGCTATGCCTATGTAAATTCTCTCCATAATGTAGATGACAGGATAAATGGACAATGTAATTATATGAAATTTAAAGATATCAATTATATATGTTAATTATTTTATATTTACCGGTATATTTGAAATGAAAAATTACAAGGAAAGAAAAAAAGAAAGAACATAGATATATACCTTATTATATGAATAAAGGGAGGCAACTCAGTGTTTAATTAAAAGGAATAACATAAATATTCATCCACACTTCACACACATCCAGGACACATGAAGATAATGATATTCATATTTCATATATACATAAATATACAAGGAAGTTTATTATGTACTATAAGCCATTAAGTAAACACTGACCCAAAAGTCCATGTGCTTTTATGCACAGGGTAGTGTTACCAATAGCTGGTACCAATATATAAATATGATAGTTTGCATATATGTATTTACACTGTGGGAACAAGACAAGACAGACTGGTAAACAAAACAAACACAGAAAACAAAGACAGACAAAAGACATCTAGACAAAACCAAACATGCTCAGCCAGAGACATTCAATGTCTTAGTCATATAAGAAACAGGGAGAACAGGTGCAAAATGCAAAAGGTACCCTAATTATTACATGAAGAATAGGACTTTAAAAGCTATAAGTCAAGACTTTATTTATGTAGTTAGATCATGTAAAGATTAAAACGCCTGGATTTACCAATAAATAAATATACATCTTTAAGTATCTGCTTGTTTATAACTCCATCACAATCAGGACAACCTCTGAGAAAGATATTTACATCAGTATGATTATGATTTCCATAAGTATTGACAGAATTTAAAAGTGTACGTCTAAGATCGATATATTTTGGACACTCAAGAAAATAATGATGAACTGATTCATATTCAAAGGAACAAGTACAATAAGGGTCGTTAGTTAAGTGGTCGTTAAACAGATCAAAATTTAAATTACTGCAAAAATTTCTAAGTTGGCATAAGATAATATTTGTTCTTCTATCACCACCAGACTTAAAAATTAAAGCTGATTCACTATCAGTAACAGTATTGTTGTTTAGTTTGTGTTTGAAGGTTGTAATAGAGGGGGAGTTAAATAGATCATTTTCAGTGTTTGCAGTGCGACACATTAGAGGAAAGAAACTGTAAAAATAGTTGTTAGTCCTGCAGATTGGTGGATTAAAGAGCCTTGTTTGTCTGAGATTGTGAGGATTGTTATTTTGATTGTTAATAAAAGGAATTAGGACATTCTGTAAGTAGTCAGGTGACAGCCCATTCATTATTTTGTACATCATTATGTGTTTATGTTTATTTCTTCTTGATGATAGAGTTTCCCAACCAAGTTCATTATAAAGTGTATTGTGTGAAGTCCCTGATCTTAGCCCTGTTATGATTCTGGCTGCTTCTAACTGGACGGATTCTAGGAGTTCCTCAGATTGTTGAGTGCAGTTATCCCATACTATGTCTGCATATTCCAAAATTGGCCTAATAAATGCTATATAAATTTTGATTAGTGTTTTAAGGCTTACTTTAGTTTTAATGTATCGGAAAATGTTTAATCTACTATAAGCTTTTTCATAAATATCTAAAATGTGTTGTTTCCAGGATGCGTCATCTTTAAAAGTCAATCCACTTAGGATTGACTTTTAAAGATGACGCATCCTGGATGGTCTGGTGTGTCAATGATTGGGCTGTCTTTGAATGTTATTGGGGGGAATTTTTGTTATGTTTTCTAGAGAAAATTACATATTTGGTTTTATTGGGGTTAAATTTTATGTCCCACGTGGCTGCCCATTCCCCAATGTTAGAGAGATCATTAGTTAGACTTTGTGCTGCTTGTACTGGATTTTCATCTATTATAACATATAATGATGTGTCATCTGCAAATAATTTGATATTAGTAGTAATGTTGTCAGTTACATCATTTATATAAAGAAGGAAAAGGAATGGCCCAAGAACTGATCCCTGAGGTACTCCTGCATTTATTACCTTAAACTGTGAATGATAGCCTTCAGTGACTACTCTTTGTAATCTATCAGAAAGATAATTTTCAAACCATAAAAGCAGATTCCCATTAATCCATATGTTTTCACTTTATGCAGGAGACCTTTATGCCAGACTCTATCGAAAGCTTTACTTACGTCGCAAAAGATAAATCTAAGCTCTTTTCCCCGGTCCATATTACTAACAATTTCATTATAGATAAAAAGTAGTTGATTGACAGTAGAATCACCAGGTATGAATCCAGATTGATGCTTAGTTATAATAGAGTTTTCAGTTAAGTAGTTATAGAGATATTTAAATACATTTTTTTCCATTATTTTACTGAAACAAGAGGTTATTGAGATTGGTCTATAGTTAGAAATATCATTTGTTGAACCATTCCCTTTATATATAGCATTTATGTTTGATTGTTTCCAGCTAACTGGTAATATTCCTGTGTTAAGTGATTTATTAAATAAAAGACAGAGGGGTAGTGCAAGGGAGTTACTCAATTTTTTAACAACTTTAGGGATTATACCATCAGGACGAGAGGGTTTATTTACATTAAGAGTGTTGAGTTGGTCAGACACATCTTGTTCTGTAATATGAATGTTAGTTAGTGAGTAGGGAGTGTAGGGTTGTGCTGTTTGGGGTAATTCAAGATCAGGTGTGGAGGTAGAGATATTAGCAAAGTGATTGTTAAGGATTTCTACCTTGTCAAGAGGATGGTGGATAAGTTGGTCTCGGTGTTCAAGAGGAGGAATAGAAGATGGTTCTATCTAATAGTGAGGTTAGTGATAGATTTTGCAATTTTCCACCATTTATCAGGGGGGACCAGATTTTCATTTAGACTATTTTCAAGTTTCAAAATATAGTTTGCCTTTGATTCCCGAATCAAGTCAATAGCTTCATTCCTAAGTGTCCTAAATCTTTCCTAGTAGTGGGGATTATTAGTTGCTTTTGCCTTTCTATGAATTCTATTACGTTGTCTCATTTTTAGTCGTATAGTGCTATTCATCCATGGTTTATAATTTGGATGTAAAGTAAAAGTTTTGGTGGGAATGAAACTATTGACTTGTTCGGTGATTGAATTAATTATGAGAGAGTTGAATGAATCAGAGACTAAAGTTAAGGACAAGTCTAACCAATCAATATTACAGAGAACATTATTCATACTATCAAAATCAGCTTCATTATATTTTAAAATAGTTTTCTTATAGCTTGCTTGTTTGTGCACAGAAAAGGAAATTTGAGCATTAACTGATGAATGGTCACTACGGAAGGGTGGTGATACATATGTGCTTTTAATTAAGTTATTGTTATTAGTGAATATAATATCAATAGAAGTGGCACTATCAGGTGTTATTCTAGTAGGTTCTTTAATAAGACTAGTTAAATTATGCTTTATTATGAGTCTTGATAAATGTTCATTAAGTGGTATAGTTAACATATCAATATTAATATCACCTGTTAGTACCACATCTAATGATGTATCAGTGGCTCTGGTTAATGTATCGTCTAGTTTAGTCCAATATTCAATGTTGCTCTCTGGTCTATAAATACATCCGAGAAGAAATTTATGATTATTTAACAATACCTCTAACCAAATCAATTCAACGTCATCTCTTTCCAATTCAAATCTTCTTTTTGTTACAACTGTATCTTTATGATAAATTATAACCCCACCCCCCGGGCCAGTAGTTCTGTCTTTTCTTAGAGGAATAGGATTAAAATGTTGTAATCGAATGTCATGATCAGGTATTTGGGGATGTAAGTGAGTTTCGGTGATGCATATAATATCGTTATTTTCCAATTCAGCTTCTATAAGTGAGATTTTGTTTCTAAGAGAACGGACATTAACGTGAACCAAGTTTAGATTTGATATGGGACCAGGGTTACTCTCAATGTCATGACAACATGATAAGACTAAGAAATGTGAAACAAGAAAATATGATATATTAGTAAAGAAACATCGTAGTTGTAGGTAAGAATAGTACAAGCTATGGCAAAATTCCCTGAAGAGAAATCGTTTGAGGAAATATAAATGATCAACCGTTACCACGTGCACCCAGGCATCTGTTCTAGGTCCACCCATTGTCGGTGATCAGGAAAGGTCGGAAATGGTGGTTTCGGTCGATCATACAGCTACAGGAGGCTTCTTCAGACAAGACATATGAATAATCAGTGAGCACGAATGGAAAGGGACAAAAACACATGTGGGACAGCACATCTTTCACACACACACTCAAAACACATATTCTACCATGTTTGCTATGCAACGCCAGTTTTGATTGGTTTAAAACCATGTATTATTTTCCAATAACCCACGCTCGTGCCAATAATACACGGTCGTGAGTCACGGCTGTTACAATTTTATATATCTAATATGCACCCGTCTTATAAAAGGTTACTATAGCCGAGTGGGCTAATGGGTTAGTCTTTCAATAATTTTTATCACGACGCGAGTTCGAATCCTACGGAGGCCCCCCTTTTTTTCTTTTTTTTTTTAATTCTTTTTTTTTCGGCATAGCCGTCTAATTTTGTTTTGGCCTCGGATATGACGCGACAGGTGGCGTTCTGGTCAAGATGAAGTATGTGATTGGTCAATGTAGCGGTCAATGCAAAATGCAAATATACAGTTAAAAACGAAACAAAGTTAAAGGGACCTCACGGTAAACCAATATTTATTTTGTATTTTGTATCATATTATTGGGTATATCTTTAAAAAAAATAACCTTCTGAACAATGACCATTGGAATTTGATGACGTATATACATAAAAACATCAATTATCAAAAGGTTATCACTCTGAATATGCAAATGTTGTGACATATACGGAAACAAAAATGGCTTCCAATGTGAATCGACTGCGGTTGAAAACTATAACAGCTTCCGCAATGAAGAGAATAATAGGAAAATGGGTCAAACACAATCCTAGAATTAAACTTGGGAAGCAGTACAATAGATTGTAACAGTTCAAACATGAAAACAGCAGTAATACGGACGCCGCTCGTATTCTGCTTGATTGTTTGATAGTAGGTCATGATAATCTCGGTAATATTTACACAAATACAGTCTGTACCAGTACATCGCTACTGTCACAATACTATATGAACAGTGTTTACACTTATTTACACATAAATATGTGTGCCGTAATATTTACAGAACGTGTTATTTAACATTTAAACCACTGTGTATAATATAGTTATCCAACTAACCCAGATGGAATAAAGATATCGCCTTGTAAACTATCGTGTGTTTGTGTTGCCACGATTTCAAAACAGTCACGTAATGATCTAAAAATAATTTCCGCGCTAAATTTAGAGGGGGATTCACAACTAAATCGAGTGGTCAAGCTGGACATAGGGATTGACTGTGAACATTGGAACAGCACAGAAACATAACTGGAAAGGAACAAAACGCCTACATTCAGTGAAAATTGCCACGTTTTTACCGTGATGTCCCTTTTAAATTGAATGCAAGCTGAATAAGTGGATGCATCTATTCAAATGACACATTTGCAGTCTTATTATCACCAAAAATGATTCAAACTGATATAATTTTGTTATCCGTGCTGAAACTGCGCATTTATTAATTACAATGTAGTTCGTTAATTTCTTTCACCAGTAGTTTTACATTATCACCACCAGCATTAAAACGATGCCGTTTATCTTTTTTAAAGATATTTCTTGTTCTTTTTAATTTTCAAAATCAATGCCATATGATATATGCTCTTGATCGTAGTACTGTATTACCTGTATATTTCATCAGCAAATAATGCAATACTCAAGAAATAAATTTCAAGGTTTTCTCAGTACATGGTAGAATAGAAATAATCAACTTTGAATCGTGTATTGTTGCAGGATATACAACGAGGACGAAGATATTTTGCAATTAAATTATTAACGCAGGCAATATCCTCGTCCTCGTTGTATATCCTGCAACAATACACGAATCATCGTTAATTATTTCTTAAATAAACACGATACTACAATAACGGAAGCGGAAGTGATAATGACTCATCAATGTGCCTGAGACGCTTGAAATTATCACAGGACCTTCGAATAACGAAACATAAAAGGTCCTACATCAAACACTTCATAGTTACTTGTTGCACACAATAAAAATCAAAACAATCCATAAATATAAGGAGTAGATAAGCCTAATAGTTGTATCGACTTGATAGGGATATAAACAACTGGACAGCAATAAGAAATATGTCAAAAACAACGGTGGACTCAACAAGCCCCTGTGATTTACCCGATCGCTTGCATATAGACTTAGCTGATCGAAATAATTCGTACTTCTAAATTAGAGCCATGCTATTATATAGGAACAAGAGGCCCAGGGGCCTTAACGGTCATCTGACTCTAAATTAAAACCCTTATATTATTGTAGTATGTATTCTCTCTAGCAAGTATATAGTGGCACTGTTGGCCATGGTGGCCATCTTGGATTTCTGACCGACCCAATAGATAACGACACTTGGTCTGGACCATCTAAAGATAATATCTGGTAAGTTAGAGCTGAATCCCACCGGTGGAATTTGAGAAGAAGGTTGAAATAGGTGTTGTTCAGGAAAACCATGATTGCGCAATCATGTTACAAAATGGCCGCCATTGCTGCCATGTCAAAGTTTTTACGAGGCCGATAAAATAACAACACTTTGTTGGCCCTCCTTCCTTAACATCATCACCAATTTCCAGCTCAATGGCACCAGTGGAACTGGAGAAGAAGTTTAAAATGTGTTTTTCAAGATGGCTGCCATGGTGGCCATCGTGGATTTCTGACGGACCCGATAAATAACAACACTTGGTAAGGACCATCTCAGGATCATTTCTGGTAAGTTAGAGCTGAATCCCACCGGTGGAATTTGAGAAAAAGTTTGAAATAGGTGTTGTTCAGGAAAACCATGATTGCGCAATCATGTTACAAAATGGCCGCCTTTGCTGCCATGTCAAAGTTTTTACGAGGCCAAAAAAATAACAACACTATGTTGGCTCGCCTTCCTCGACATCCTCACTCATTTCCAGCTCAATGGCACCAATGGAACTGGAGAAGAAGTTTAAAATGTGTTTTTCAAGATGGCGGCTATGGCGGCCATCTTGGATTTCGGACCGACCCGAAAAATAACAACACTTGGTTGGGATCATATCAGGATCATTTCAGGCAAGTTTCAGCTCAATAGCATTGGTGGAACTTGAGAAGAAGTTTAAACTGTGTTTTTCAAGATGGTGGCTATGGCGGCCATCTTGGATTTTGGACCGACCCGAAAAATAGCAACACTTGGTGGGGATCATCTCAGGATCATTTCAGGCACGTTTCAGCCAAACAGCAATAGTGGAACTTGAGAAGAAGTTTAAAATGTGTTTTTCAAGATGGCGGCTATGGCGGCCATCTTGGATTTCGGACCGACCCGAAATATAACAACACTTGGTTGGGATCATATCAGGATCATTTCAGGCAAGTTTCAACTCAATAGCACTGGTGGAACTTGAGAAGAAGTTTAAAATGTGTTTTTCAAGATGGCGGCCACGGCGGCCATCTTGGATTTCGGACCGGCCCGAAAAATAACAACACTTGGTTGGGATCATATCAGGATCATTTCAGGCAAGTTTCAACTCAATAGCACTGGTGGAACTTGAGAAGAAGTTTAAAATGTGTTTTTCAAGATGGCGGCCACGGCGGCCATCTTGGATTTCGGACTGGCCCGAAAAATAACAACACTTGGTCGGGATCATATCAGGATCATTTCAGGCAAGTTTCAGCTTAATAGCACTGATGGAACGTGAGAAGAAGTTTAAAATGTTTTGTTCAAAATGGCGGCTATGGTGGCCATCTTGGATTTCGGACCGACCCGAAAAATAACAACACTTGGTTAGGACCATCTCAGGATCATTTCTGGTAAGTTAGAGCTGAATCCCACCGGTGGAATTTGAGAAGAAGTTTGAAATAGGTGTTGTTCAGGAAAACCATGATTGCGCAATCATGTTACAAAATGGCCACCATTGCTGCCATGTCAAAGTTTTTACGAGGCCAAAACAATAACAACACTATGTTGGCTCGCCTTCCTCGACATCCTTACCCATTTCCAGCTCAATAGCACTGGTGGAACTTGAAAAGAAGTTTAAAACGTGTTTTTAAAGATGGCGGCTATGGCGGCCATCTTGGATTTCGGACCGGCCCGAAAAATAACAACACTTGGTCGGGATCATATCAGGATCATTTCAAGCAAGTTTCAGTTCAATAGCACTGGTGGAACTTGAGAAGAAGTTTAAAATGTGTTTTTCAAGATGGCGGCCACGGCGGCCATCTTGGATTTCGGACCGACCCGAAAAATAGCAACACTTGGTGGGGATCATCTCAGGATCATTTCAGGCAAGTTTCAGCCAAACAGCAATAGTGGAACTTGAGAAGAAGTTTAAAATGTGTTTTTCAAGATGGCAGCCACGGCGGCCATCTTGGATTTCGGACCGACCCGAAAAATAACAACACTTGGTTGGGATCATATCAGGATCATTTCAGGCAAGTTTCAGCTCAATAACACTGATGGAACGTGAGAAGAAGTTTAAAATGTGTTTTCAAAATGGCGACTATGGCGGCCATCTTGGATTTCGGACCGACCCGAAAAATAACAACACTTGGTCAGGACCATCTCAGGATAATTTCTGGCAAGTTTTAGCTTAATCTCACTGGTGGAACTTGAGAAGAAGATTGAAATGTGAAAAGTTTACGGACGGCGCACGGCGCACGGCGGACGGCGGACGACGACGGACGAAGCATGATGGCTATAGTTCATCCTGACCCTTCGGGTCAGATGACCTAAAAATAAAAAGAACGGTCAGCCCGTGTAAAATAATTCAAGCCGAAAACAATTGCGCACGCAAAACACGATGTTGATATCATGTGTTAATAATAGTGCACCGTATATACATGTATCTTGGCTTTTGTAGCATGGCATAACATACAGCCACAAATTATATATATTTGTACACAAATATTTGCTATGGATTATATAGAAGTGATAGGCTTTTATAATTCACTTGTTTACGGTAAGTTGAGTTTAGCATAGTATGTTACATAATATTTTGTACTCTTACGATATGGTAATAATAAAATAATGTTTGATGTACGTACAAGTTTCTTTCTTAACATGACATCTCTCTCTATATATGTGCATATATGTATACTTATTGATATGCATGGATTCAGGGTAATCAATCACATACCCTTAGTTTACATTTATGTAGAATAATTATATATGTACAATGTACCGTGCACATGATGGTACAGGTATGAATTGAAATATGTCGCTCTTGATTCTGAATAAGTTTGACACAACAATATAAGATGATTTTCATCTACATCTTAATAACTTTCACATGGCGTATCTACCAGTATCAAAATTCAACGAATGTGCACTCAACCTATATGTACAGAGTGTATATATGTATATTGCTGTTTGGACACTCTTTTCTATATAAAGCTGTACATATTTAACTATTTCATTTATCTCATTAAACAATTTTTTGGAAAAAAAAACAGTTATAATTTCAAAATGTTGGCGTTCAGAGATACACCCAAGATTATACCCAAGTTACACCCAAAGCTGGCGTCTCTGTACAGCTGTCTAGGTCACCATGTGCGTTCAGGCGGAACTATCCGACACACCTGAAATCACAACTATGGCCGGGTATACGTAACTTGTGAATTAATTCCAGGACTTCGTTTCTGATCAAACTGTGATAAACTGTGCATGTCCTGCTGCTACTGCACTTGTCAACACGTGATCTGTGCCGATACATTTGTGTATGTATTATTTGCCGCAGACTTCGTATATTGGTTTTTTATGATTTTTAACGATAATATAATTTTTGTACCCCGATAGAAATTATTTAAATAGATTTTAAAGTGATAAATTGTTTTGTTAATCTTCTCGTCTTTCACTCCTTAGAAATGGCATGTCGGACACGACTCCCAATCACAAATATACTGGCTTACTTGATTTCAAAACGATATGATAGTGTTGTATCATATATAATTTACTTTTTAGAAATGTCGTTTCTAGCATAAATAATAAATACGATTTTGCTATAATTAGTATTTGAAATCAAATAGGCGTGTTTCTGTTAAGGATGCGTTTATATGCAGAGACCTATAAGTCTCTGATGTATGTAAATGATTTTTATAGATATAATATACCAACACGTCTACCTTGAAACTCGGTTAACTGGAAGACTCGGATAACTCGAAGTTTTTTCACGATCCCGACGACTTCGAGTTAACGAGGTTTGACTGTATTTGAATGTAAAGTTTTGTTTAAGGAAACGGCACTTTTAAACTTTTCCAGGATTTTTTTTTAAATCAACAAACTATCACTTGATTTTAGTATTTTTCCTAACACTAAATGTGTCATTGAAATTATTCCTTTCATCTGTACTGACTTTCCTAACCTGGTAATTATTGATCATCATTTCAAATCTTATTTTGTTTACCTTTTTAAGAATTTCCTTTCAAATTAAACTTGAATTAAACGAAATTTATCCTTTCAACTTTATTGACAAAGTTATCAATAATCTCCTTTTTTCATGCAGTTTAGCAGGGTGTCAGAAAACGCACCCGTCTCCCCAAACAACGTCGGTCAGCTGACAAAAGCCAGTGTTATCATTGATAGAACAAGGCTAAGGACGGACAGATAGTGATCTCAGTTCGGGGAGGAATCGTACGCTATATTATTACATTATCTCTGTGGTAAGGTCTTTATTCATACTGCCGTCTGTACTTAAACATATGTTTTCTACGATGGCCGATATCAGCCGTCACGTTACTCGCATTTATGTGATGCGAGTAACCTGACATAGTAAAAATCACATGACAGGTTACTAGCATAAATCATCAATCATAAATCAGTCGCAAACATTAACAGTTTGACTTCTTAAATTCTCTGGACATTAAATGAATGCCAGGGAAAAATATGCTTGTGTTGCGGCTGATGTGATTGACTGAAATGAAGTCCTGCAGACAGTGCATATGTTGTCTCTGGGATGAAGTGGATCAGAAGATGTAGAATGAAGGAGTATGTAACTTTCGATTTTTGCCATGGGGACTCCATCCTGCACGGACAACATAATTAACGTATTGACAGTGACATGTAGTATTGGTGTGTACGAGTTCTGTTGCATCATTTAATGTTGTACATTTAAAACATTTTGTTGTAAATGTTAACTTTTTTAGTCTAGCTCCTGTACATGTCAACATGAACTGTGTTCAGAACTGGAGCTTCAAATATTTTACCACTTGGTCTGGCTTTCATAGATCTATTAATAATCCAGGCAAAATCATGAGATAATACAATTTGATTTAAATCCATACATGTAAAGATGAATTGTGTCAAGATCAAAATATTAATATCAGTTGAGTGTTAATCTAAGTGTGTCTGCCTTGTGCAATTTTGCATAGCATTGTTCTGCCTTTATAGAACAACATATTTCTTTGAACAATGTAAATGTAACGTTTGACATCAGGTCATAAAACGGTCATACAGAAGATGTAGGAAATGATGTTGGTGTGATATAGCATGGTGTTACATCATAAGCCCTCCCTATTTAATTCATCCTCCATAGGATGTCGCTAAGTCAAAAAGTGAGAGCTAGTCCCTGTATAAATGGGAATGGTTGAGAATAATAATAACATGCAGGTACATGGTTTAGTCTTTCCTAGCAAATTTCCTGAATCACCATTATGACGCAAATGACAAATTAACTCTCATTGTTCAATTTATGTACATAAGTGTCATGGTTTGCCGACATGAGATTTTATTCTTAACTTATCTCATTTCATGTATATAATTCTGTACATTTGTATTTTAGTTTTGTCTAAATTTCCGATTACTAAAAAAGCACAAATCATATAGGGTGGAATATCTGGACCACAAACATAGAACTATGATGTCATTAATTATAAACCTCAGATACACATTGATATATCAACAGGGGGAACACGGGATACAACACAAAACAAGGTTTTTAAGTCACTAATATTTTTTTTCTTTCCTTAATTTATGGTGTAAAATATGTAGATGAAATTTAAACTGATCAATGATCATGTAAATCTAATACATTATTTGTTGTATAGAAAAGATGATGACCGAATAAAAGATGTTTTGTAAGAATAAAAAAAACAACAACCTATACTCTGGAATGTTAATGGGTTTTTTAAGTGTACAGTCATCTCATTCGCGACTGTGTACAGTTACTCGCATCACATGCTAGTAACCTGTCATGTGATTTTTACTATGTCAGGTTACTCGCATCGCATAAATGCGAGTAACGTGACGGCTGATATCGGCCATCGTAGTTTTCCCATCAGGAAGTCCGAAAGAATGCATATATTACCTTTTTGAGCGGTACATGTAGGTACAGCCAATGGCTGCCAGGACGACTATTAAAACTGCCACAACCGCCAGGACAGTCGCCTGAAGAACACCACTCGACTTGTCGCCATCTTAAATTGAACAAACACACATGGAATAAATACAGTTTTGTGTTTTATTTTGTAATAAACGAAGCTTGTGGGATCGAGTCAATACAAACACTAACATCGCAGTGAACAGTGCAAAATATTTATATAACACATCAGAGAAGGTCTCTAATTTCCTTCTTCTCCTGTTTCAGTATGAATCTGTTAAGATTATTTATTTTGCAGTGTTTTAAAAATATCCTCGCAACAGGCATGATCATTGCCCATGTATGACGGGAAATGACTGTTGGGCCTATATCGCCGCATTTCTTAGGAGGCGACTAATTGGAGGTCTGTAAGACCAGGTTATGCTTATCAGATATCAGAGACCTGGTATGTGGGGCCTATTGAATCCACTCCATACTGATCTCATGAGGAGACTTACACATTTCCCCCTCAGAATGACATTAAAGCGGCCGAAATTGAACGGTTGTCCCCGTTGCAACATCTTAAATTGATGTTATCTTTTACATTCTTTCTTGCCTGTCCTCTCTCAGTCGTCTTTCAGTTTTCATGTGTCAGTGTCTCTCTATCAACATCGGTCTCCTCAGTGATTTAACCAAGGAAAACATCGGAATGTACAGAGGTCTATACATAACTCATAACACAAACATGTAGTGTGGGGATACAACAGGCCCGTCACATGTAGTGTGGGGATACAACAGGCCAGTCACATGTAGTGTGGGGGATACAACAGGCCCGTCACATGTAGTGTGGGGATACAACAGGCCCATCACATGTAGTGTGGGGATACAACAGGCCCATCACATGTAGTGTGGGGATACAGGGGGCCCGTCACATGTAGTGTGGGGATACAACAGGCCCGTTACATGTAGTGTGGGGATACAACAGGCCCGTTACATGTAGTGTGGGGATACAACAGGCCCATTACATGTAGTGTGGGGATACAACAGGCCCGTCACATGTAGTGTGGGGATACAGGGGGCCCGTCACATGTAGTGTGGGGATACAACAGGCCCGTCACATGTAGTGTGGGGATACAACAGGCCCATTACATGTAGTGTGGGGATACAACAGGCCCGTCACATGTAGTGTGGGGATACAGGGGCCCGTCACATGTAGTGTGGGGATACAACAGGCCCGTCACATGTAGTGTGGGGATACAACAGGCCAGTCACATGTAGTGTGGGGATACAACAGGCCCGTCACATGTAGTGTGGGGATACAACAGGCCCGTTACATGTAGTGTGGGGATACAACAGGCCCAGTCACATGTAGTGTGGGGATACAACAGGCCCGTTACATGTAGTGTGGGGATACAACAGGTCCATTACATGTAGTGTGGGGGATACAACAGGCCCGTCACATGTAGTGTGGGGGATACAACAGGCCCGTCACATGTAGTGTGGGGATACAACAGGCCCGTCACATGTAGTGTGGGGGATACAACAGGCCCGTCACATGTAGTG
This sequence comes from Pecten maximus, assembly GCF_902652985.1. NCBI lineage: Eukaryota > Metazoa > Mollusca > Bivalvia > Pectinida > Pectinidae > Pecten > Pecten maximus. Next base: position 5,694,405 of record NC_047028.1, on the reverse strand, counting down.
TGGGGATACAACAGGCCCATCACATGTAGTGTGGGGATACAACAGGCCCATTACCTGTAGTGTGGGGATAAAACAGGCCCATTACATGTAGTGTGGGGATACAACAGGCCCATGACATGTAGTGAGGGGATACAACAGGCCCGTCACATGTAATGTGGGGATACAACAGACCCATTACATGTAGTGTGGGGATACAACAGGCTCGTCACATGTAGTATGGGGATACAACAGGCCCATCAGATGTAGTGTGGGGATACAACAGGCCCGTCACATGTAGTGTGGGGATACAACAGGCAAGTCACATGTAGTGTGGGGATACAGGGGGCCCATTACATGTAGTGTGGGGATACAACAGGCCCATCACATGTAGTGTGGGGATACAACAGGCCCGTCACATGTAGTGTGGGGATACAACAGGCCCGTCACATGTAGTGTGGGGATACAACAGGCCCGTCACATGTAGTGTGGGGATACAACAGGCCCATCACATGTAGTGTGGGGATACAACAGGCCCGTCACATGTAGTGTAGGGATACAACAGGCCTATCACATGTAGTGTGGGGATACAACAGGCCCGTCACATGTAGTGTGGGGATACAACAGGCCCGTTACATGTAGTGTGGGGATACAACAGGCCCGTCACATGTAGTGTGGGGATACAACAGGCCCATTACATGTAGTGTGGGGGATACAACAGGCCAGTCACAAGTAGTGTGGGGGATACAACAGGCCAGTCACATGTAGTGTGGGGGATACAACAGGCCAGTCACATGTAGTGTGGGGATACAACAGGCCCATCACATGTAGTGTGGGGATACAACAGGCCCGTCACATGTAGTGTGGGGATACAACAGGCCCGTCACATGTAGTGTGGGGGATACAACAGGCCCGTCACATGTAGTGTGGGGATACAACAGGCCCGTCACATGTAGTGTGGGGATACAACAGGCCAGTCACATGTAGTGTGGGGGATACAACAGGCCCGTCACATGTAGTGTGGGGATACAACAGGCCCGTCACATGTAGTGTGGGGATACAACAGGCCAGTCACATGTAGTGTGGGGGATACAACAGGCCCGTCACATGTAGTGTGGGGATACAACAGGCCCATTACATGTAGTGTGGGGATACAACAGGCCCGTCACATGTAGTGTGGGGATACGACAGGCCCATTACATGTAGTGTGGGGATACAACAGGCCCATCACATGTAGTGTGGGGATACAACAGGCCCATCACATGTAGTGTGGGGATACAACAGGCCCATTACATGTAGTGTGGGGATACAACAGGCCCGTCACATGTAGTGTGGGGATACAACAGGCCCATTACCTGAAGTGTGGGGATACAACAGGCCCATTACATGTAGTGTGGGGATACAACAGGCCCATCACATGTAGGGTGGGGATACAGGGGCCCATTACATGTAGTGTGGGGATACAGGGGGCTCGTCACATGTAGTGTGGGGATACAACAGGCCCATCACATGTAGTGTGGGGATACAACAGGCCCGTCACATGTAGAGTGGGGATACAACACGCCCATTACATGTAGTGTGGGGATACAACAGGCTCGTCACATGTAGTGTGGGGATACAACACGCCCATTACATGTAGTGTGGGGATACAACAGGCCCGTCACATATAGAGTGGGGATACAACAGGCCCGTCACATGTAGTGTGGGGATACAACAGGCCCATTACCTGTAGTGTGGGGATAAAACAGGCCCATTACATGTAGTGTGGGGATACAACAGGCCCATGACATGTAGTGAGGGGATACAACAGGCCCGTCACATGTAGTGTGGGGATACAACAGGCCCATTACATGTAGTGTGGGGATACAACAGGCCCGTCACATGTAGTATGGGGATACAACAGGCCCATCACATGTAGTGTGGGGATACAACAGGCCCGTCACATGTAGTGTGGGGATACAACAGGTCCGTCACATGTAGTGTGGGGATACAGGGGGCCCATTACATGTAGTGTGGGGATACAACAGGCCCATCACATGTAGTGTGGGGATACAACAGGCCCGTCACATGTAGTGTGGGGATACAACAGGCCCGTCACATGTAGTGTGGGGATACAACAGGCCCGTCACATGTAGTGTGGGGATACAACAGGCCCGTCACATGTAGTGTGGTGATACAACAGGCCCGTCAGATGTAGTGTGGGGATACAACAGGCCCATCACATGTAGTGTGGGGATACAACAGGCCCATCACATGTAGGGTGGGGATACAACAGGCCCATCACATGTAGGGTGGGGATACAACAGACCCATCACATGTAGTGTCGGGATACAGTGGGGCCATCACATGTAGTGTGGGGATACAACTGGCCCGTCACATGTAGTGTGGGGATAAAGGGGGCCCATCACATGTAGTGTGGGAATACAGGGGGCCCATCACATGTAGTGTGGGGATACAACAGGCCCGTCACATGTAGTGTGGGGATACAGGGGGCCCATCACATGTAGTGTGGGGATACAACAGGCCCGTCACATGTAGTGTGGGGATACAACAGGCCCGTCACATGTAGTGTGGGGATACAACAGGTCCATTACATGTAGTGTGGGGATACAACAGGCCAGTCACATGTAGTGTGGGGGATACAACAGGCCCGTCACATGTAGTGTGGGGATACAGGGGGCCCATTACATGTAGTGTGGGGATACAACAGGTCCATAACATGTAGTGTGGTGATACAACAGGCCCATTACATGTAGTGTCGGGATACAACAGGCCCATCACATGTAGAGTTGGGATACAACAGGCCCATTACATGTAGTGTGGGGATACAACAGGCCCGTCACATGTAGTGTGGGGATACAACAGGCCCATTACATGTAGTGTGGGGATACAACAGGCCCATTACATGTAGTGTGGGGATACAACAGGCCCGTCACATGTAGTGTTGGGGATACAACAGGTCCGTCACATGTAGTGTGGGGATACAACAGGCCAGTCACATGTAGTGTGGGGATACAACAGGCCCGTCACATGTAGTGTGGGGATACAACAGGCCCATTACATGTAGTGTGGGGATACAACAGGCCCGTCACATGTAGAGTGGGGATACAACAGGCCCGTCACATGTAGAGTGGGGATACAACAGGCCTACACATGTAGTGTGGGGATACAACAGGCCCGTCACATGTAGTGTGGGGATACAACAGGTCCATAACATGTAGTGTGGGGATACAACAGGCCCGTCACATGTAGTGTGGGGATACAACAGGCCCATTACATGTAGTGTGGGGATACAACAGGCCCATTACATGTAGTGTGGGGATACAACAGGCCCATTACATGTAGTGTGGGGATACAACAGGCCCGTCACATGTAGTGTGGGGATACAACATGCCCATTACATGTAGAGTGGGGATACAACAGGCCCATTACATGTAGTGTGGGGGATACAACAGGTCCATAACATGTAGTGTGGTGATACAACAGGCCCATTACATGTAGTGTCGGGATATAACAGGCCCATCACATGTAGAGTTGGGATACAACAGGCCCATTACATGTAGTGTGGGGATACAACAGGCCCGTCACATGTAGTGTGGGGATACAACAGGCCCATTACATGTAGTGTGGGGATACAACAGGCCCATTACATGTAGTGTGGGGATACAACAGGCCCGTCACATGTAGTGTGGGGGATACAACAGGTCCGTCACATGTAGTGTGGGGATACAACAGGCCAGTCACATGTAGTGTGGGGATACAACAGGCCCGTCACATGTAGTGTGGGGATACAACAGGCCCATTACATGTAGTGTGGGGATACAACAGGCCCGTCACATGTAGAGTGGGGATACAACAGGCCCGTCACATGTAGAGTGGGGATACAACAGGCCTACACATGTAGTGTGGGGATACAACAGGCCCATCACATGTAGTGTGGGGATACAACAGGCCCATTTCATGTAGTGTGGGGATACAACAGGCCCGTCACATGTAGTGTGGGGATACAACAGGTCCATAACATGTAGTGTGGGGATACAACAGGCCCGTCACATGTAGTGTGGGGATACAACAGGCCCATTACATGTAGTGTGGGGATACAACAGGCCCGTCACATGTAGTGTGGGGATACAACAGGCCCGTCACATGTAGTGTGGGGATACAACATGCCCATTACATGTAGAGTGGGGATACAACAGGCCCATCAGATGTAGTGTGGGGATACAACAGGCCCATTACATGTAGTGTGGGGATACAACAGGCCCATTACATGTAGTGTGGGGATACAACAGGCCCGTCACATGTAGGGTGGGGGATACAACAGGTCCGTCACATGTAGTGTGGGGATACAACAGGCCAGTCACATGTAGTGTGGGGATACAACAGGCCCGTCACATGTAGAGTGGGGATACAACAGGCCCGTCACATGTAGAGTGGGGATACAACAGGCCTACACATGTAGTGTGGGGATACAACAGGCCCATCACATGTAGTGTGGGGATACAACAGGCCCATTTCATGTAGTGTGGGGATACAACAGGCCCGTCACATGTAGTGTGGGGATACAACAGGTCCATAACATGTAGTGTGGGGATACAACAGGCCCGTCACATGTAGTGTGGGGATACAACAGGCCCATTACATGTAGTGTGGGGATACAACAGGCCCATTACATGTAGTATGGGGATACAACAGGCCCATTACATGTAGTGTGGGGATACAACAGGCCCGTCACATGTAGTGTGGGGATACAACAGGCCCATTACATGTAGTGTATGGATACAACAGGCCCATCACATGTAGTGTGGGGATACAACAGGCCCATTACATGTAGTGTGGGGATACAACAGGCCCATTACATGTAGTGTGGGGATACAACAGGCCCATTACATGTAGTGTGGGGATACAACAGGCCCGTCACATGTAGTGTGGGGATACAACAGGCCCGTCACATGTAGTGTGGGGATACAACAGGCCCATTACATGTAGTGTGGGGATACAGGGGGCCTATCACATGTAGTGTGGTGATACAACAGGCCCATTACATGTAGTGTGGGGATACAACAGGCCCATTACATGTAGTGTGGGGATACAGGGGGCCTATCACATGTAGTGTGGTGATACAACAGGCCCATTACATGTAGTGTGGGGATACAACAGGTCCAACACATGTAGTGTGGGGATACAACAGGCCCATTACATGTAGTGTGGTGATACAGGCGTCCGTCATAGACAGTGTGGGTATTGATCCGGTCCATAATTCCTTTTCTCAGTTATAAAAGCATAACATAACTACAACTGTAAGTTGTCGGTGTACCGAGTCCTTAAACTTTGGAACTCCATTTTTGGATATAAATAACCTGAGGAACGACTATTAGGAAATTACATGTATTTGCTTGCCTGTGACATACAAAGTGGCTTCTTAATGTTTCTTTTATTTGTTTCTGTAAAAGTGACCATTCCTGTTGACTACCTACTTGGCGACCCCGCCATGTGTGACGTGGTTGTGTTGAATGGTAAACTCGACGTGACGTCAAATACGGTTGTAGCATTCGACACCGACATGGAGATTACCAGCTCAGATATCAGATCTGTAATACAAAAATCAGAATCAAATGTGTGTTTATTTTGTCAAATTTGATGTAGATACACGTGTTATCAACAAGACAATCATATGGTGTTAAACGTCTCAATTGTGTCAACGAATGTCATATGAAGTAGTCAATCGATGGAAATTAACGTTGAATTTACCAACGGGTGATAACCGAGATTGTTTTATACATAAAATTATGAAAAACAAAATTTATACACAACGTTATCATCAATATTGTCGATCCTACGGTTTCGATATATTGGAAACGTTAAGAGATAATACCTCTATATATAGATGTTCACAAGGAAGTGTTTCCTAAGTGACTTAGATAAAAACAATTAACTATAGTGTTCAGCTGGACTTATCACTCAAAACCCAACCACACAAAGAAACCTTAAACAGCCGACTACATCGGAAGGGAAGATGATAGCACAGGGTATGCTTGTATAGGGTATGCTGGAATGTTTTTGATTGAATCATTTTTTCATGTAAAAGGAATGCAATCTAGCGTTTATTATATTACTGAACTGTACAATAGTCATACATTTGCTTGTACTAAATGTACTTGTAAATAGATTTACTCAACTACAATGTAGGAGATACTGTACTTCGACGAAAACGATGAGTAAACACGGTATCGGAGTGTCTGACTGTACTCCTAGGTGGCTCTACATAGATTGTGTCTTTTATTAGATTTGTTCTATAAATGTGATATAAATACACCCAAATCATATGAAGAACGCCGGATGCATAACAGTTGATAAAGTACAGAGTATGGGCGGCTTTATATGGTCGTAACTATATATTGTAGACATATAACGGTATCTATAGCGTTATGATTGTGGTAACATCGTCGATAAAAACATAGGAACTTTATGTTATGTTCTGGTTAATACTTGACAAATGTTTTTATCTCAATTATCTGATGAAACGTACTTTTGTACACAAGTAATATGTATTTATATCCTTAAAGTGGACAATGCGCATGCTTGGTCTTAAATATTTCTTTTATACGCATAGTCAGCATACCACGATTTATGATTCGAAAAAATATAACAACTTATAAACTATCATTAATTTTGCGTCATTCCATAATATCATGATAATAAGTTAAATTGTCCGACACTTTCACCGGACCAATAAAGCTGACAAATCGACGACATCTATAATAATGTGTTTCAGACTTTCGATCGTATCACACAGGTCAAAGTTCGAATGGTCTCTGTAAGACTGAGAGAATTTGTATGTATGTTAATTACTTACCTTGTCAGATGTACGTTTGGTTCTGTGGACTTTCCATGGTCAAGGTATAGTTCGTGCAGCTTCATCGGTGTCTCTTCAAAGGTAAAAACTCACTCACGTGACTAATAACGTGTCCATATTTGAAAATCTAGTTTGACGATTTGTCATCTATTTACCGATGTATACAAAGATTAAGCCTCTAGTGATGTTTGGTCATATGAAGAACGATGAACAAGCAAGCTTCTGAAACTGTTACATTTAGGGTGAAGGCGTCCCTCCGCCCCTAAAATGCTCAGGGTATGTTTGTACAGGTGAACTATACAGGTAAGTTGTACAGGTGTGCAAGTACATACAGGCCGAGCCAGGTACAAGGTACCTATGTATACAGAGATAACGTGGACACACCTGTGCTTCTGTCGTTACAGGGACACAATGTGTAATGGGATTATAATCAATATGAAAACGGAATTCACCAATTTACAATTTATTTTTGTTTATTTTTGTGTTTAAATAGTCTTTTGTTGACTTTATAGTTTCCGATGTGTTTCTAACAAGAATATTATTAGAACACACACGCGTAAACCTTAACGTTATGGTCCATGTGATGACGTATTAATTATTAAGACGTCATAATTACTAATATCATATAATAATCGTTATAGTGAGTGTACACGATGCACGCACATCTAACTAATTCACTTTCATTTCCGATATTATCAAAAAGTAATATAACACATTCTATATCAATATTAAATAAAACAATTTTAGAATGTTTAATTTAATCAATAAATCAATCAATTAATCAACTTAAAGCCATTCTTTCATCCAAACAAATTAAGGGATTGATAGCAAAGAAAATTGGTACTAATGCATATAATTAACACGTATAAACAATTTAAACAAATATATACCAGTATATTAAATGTGTATATATATAGCCTTGTCATTTCGTAAGCCCGCCTTTCTCAGATCAATTGACTTTTTAATGAAAAGACCCACGACAAGAAACAGTTGGGGTCATTAGAAGATACAATAGTCATTAGAGTATTGAAGTTACTCAGTTCTGGGTTCGTTACATTTTTTTTGCAGGAAAGTCTGTCCTTACAGTAGGAATTATTTTACATTTAAAGATGGAATGAATTTCGCCTTCCAGAGTTTACAATTAAGTCTAAATTATGCATGAAATGTTGTGTACACATAATTAAAAGAATATATAAGTGTGTTGATTTGAGAATCCATGACATAAGATAAGAACTTCAGGTGGAAATTACGAATTACAGATTCTAACCTACACCATGTACACTTCGATGAGACGCATGTTGTGGAAAGTTATGTGTGATGAAAATGATTTATATATATACAAATGTACCATGTACATGTAGTTTCATCATTATTCCTTGAATTAAATATTGGATGTGTACTACATCAGCCTCGTTACTAACACCTGTGGTCCTTGTCTAAAAACAACGAAATGTTTTGAAGAAAGGAGGGCCTTATGTAAATGATTGTCCAATTTAATAGTAAAACCTATAAAACACATTTCTTGGATACATGCTTGCCACATTGCTGCAAGATTGTGTTTTGTTTTTGTTTTCTTTCCTTTTTTTACAGGCGTCACAATCTCAGCAAGTAGAGCCAAATATTTTATAAAGCTTTTTATCTTAATATACATAGAAAAATGTCTTTAAAAAAACTTTCTCCATTTTCACTCCCCTCTGGCAATAATCCTTGAAATTGTTCAAGTTGGCCAGTAGGCTTACCATACTGTAGACAAAACCGATGTAGGGGAAATAACTCCCATGAAAATGTCGAATGCGGAAGCAAACCGGATGTAAATCGTGAAGCATGACGGAGTCTGTGATCGGTACCGATTATAGTCGATGTGGTGTTAGTATTTTGGAGAAGACACGGAGATCAAAAACAGGTTTGTAATATGACTTCAGAGTTTGAGTAGCTGTTGATATTTATGATTTCAAACGGTATCAATGATTTGATAATCGTATTCGTGAGAAAATTGAGTATTTGTTGCGGCTTTTATATTACTTTCACCTGTTCACTGTGAGCTGGTCCGGTATTGATGAAGTCGGGGATCCCAGCCCTCTACAATTAAAACACAATCAAAAGTTAACCACTCTCACAGTGATCTTCGCTTCGACAGAGCTTTTTATTCGAGTAAAGAAGGAGTGCGTAATAGTTTGTGGTCGAATGAGGAATGACATATTTATGTTTTCTGGAGGAAATTAGAATTGATCTTTTTTACTGCTACTACAGGTATGACAAGTGATGAGGGATTTCTGCGGTCCTGAAATGTTTGCCAACTAAGGTTTTTAACATGTCGGAGAGGCTGTCTGTGCAGTCGTAATTATTAAAGTGTACATACATAGAGATAGAGCTTTGTAATATCCCTGTATTTGTGATATGCGAGTTCCATCAATAATCTGAGGTGATAGTGAGTGTACATATATGTGTATGTGAGAGTTCTTTTCCATGAAGCGTTTGATCGAGTAAGTAATTATTAGATGACATATATATACTTCCCACTTAGTTAACCATAATGTTTTTGAGTTGCAAAACAAATAAATAAATAATCAAAATAAAATAAAAAATGTATAAACTTGAATCCCCCCCCCCCCTTTTTTTTTTACAAAAGTAAACCTTGAATATCATTAGACAATGCTGAAAGTTTAATAAAGATTTGTTATAAACAAATATAAGCACAAGAGGTGAAAAGATCTAGAAGAGAGAAAAATTGATATTGTATGTATGGTGCACTGTCATGACTGCAAGTCTGATGTAGCATTTCGATCCTGTGGAAAATGGCTTCAATGTTTTGTTATAAAATACGTCAGGTACTGGAATATAGAGAATAATTAAGGCTGTTTACTTCATTTCTAAATACACTCAACAGCTCATCAACTTACTGGACAGTATCTTGGTGGTCTGTCTATTTTTTTTTCTGTTCCACTGATATACTTCCTCAAATATCTTGCATCACTTGGTTTTGTAAGAATTGAACAGGATGATATTGGCTTTATATGTAGGTATACATAGACATTAAAGATGGTGGTTATTAAACATACATGTTGAATTAAAGCTATGGAAGGTTTGTTCCAATCTGAACAGAAAAAATAATGGAAACTAGTTTCTAGGATCTGTATGTTGAAGTTGAACTAAACAACACAGGAGACTTCTAGTAGGCAATTATTTATAGATCAGCTTCAGCAAGTTCAGGCACCACAAAGAAACAGCAACTATTTACAATTATGGTACTAGGAGATGAAATCGCTATTGTACAGGATTTTTGGACAGATACTGACCTGTCCGTGTTCTAATTGATCTAAATCAATGCAACTTGACAGTCTATATGATTTATATGTATGCTTTGCCTACTATATTATCAGTATTACGTACATGTCTGGGAGTGGTATGTATTTGTGTAACCAATTTTTAGCTCGCTGTGAGGGATTCAAGGGAGTTATATATAGATCTAGATATACCCCCGGAGTTGATGTGATGCTTCGCTGGTGTCTGTAGAAAGCTTAAGGTTAAAGTTTTTTATAAAACAGTGTTGTGTCAGTCAATACTAATGAGGATACAGCTTAGGTGTTTGCTTTCCATTAGTAGTGCAGTTTTGGACCTGCTGACCTTAACTGTGACCTTGACCTACTTTAAGAAAAACATTAACCTTGGCCACAGTATGTTAACTAAACAGCATGAGATGGGTTTTTATGTTTGACATGTGTGTTTCTTGTGACAAGACCATTTCATTGGTAATGCATTTATAGACCTGCTGACCTTATAACCATGATCTTTGACCAACTTTTAAAAAAATAATTTGGAATTTCAATACCCACTTGGCGAACTACATGTACACTGTATGTGGTCTCCAGACAACTCAAATTTGTTGTGATTTCTTAAATTCTTTAATTTTGTTTCAGGTCTGGAACATTAAGTGTCGACAGATGACTAGTGACTAACACCCAAGTGTCAACATGAAGAGTAGGAATCCATTGGCCCTGGGCCTGTTGCCTATTGCCTTGGTGGTAGTCTTCATTATTTCATCTACAAACTCCTCGACTAGTACATCACCTCCTCAGACTGATCATTTCACATATTCATCTACCAGTGAGGACATGTCATATCACAACTCCTCTGACCACACCCCCAATAATAGTCAGCACGGGGAATTACATGGTCATCACGTGGAGGTGGTAGAAATCCGTTATGAAGAAATCCGTTCACCATTTTTGTTCACGATTGTTGTCTTAGTTGCTGTTATTAGTAAAATGGGTAGGTACAGTACATAGGGTCGCTGGGTGACACTGTGTTAACACATCATTTCATTACATGGCCAGGGAAAAGGTATCATCAGGGGGCTTAAACCTGACCGTTTTTATTGGTTTCTTCACACATTAAAACATATGCATATAATTATATATATATCTTTGATATCCTAAGTTTGATCATTTCCCAAATAAATATTCTTCAAAAGTTCAAAAGCATTTGATAAAGAATTTTTAAAAGAAATTCAGAAATGTTCAGAAAATTAGACCAAATTTTTTTTCTGTATTTCCTGTTTTCTCTGTTTATGAGTTTCATTCTTCAAAACTGAACACTGAATGACCATATATATGTAACACATATCAACAGTCTCTTCTATCCCAGCGATATACCTCGATAGGAACATCAGGTGGACAGAAATTAGGAACGCCAAGAAAGTTATATATAAAATAACATCATCAAATGTTCCTGACCTTGTGTATATTTTACAGTAAATATACGACACAGACAATTAATAAACAAAACATGTCTTTGGATGTTCACAGGTTTTCACTATGCCAACAAACTATCGTCCATCGTACCGGAGTCGTGGTGAGTACAATTCAAAACATGTTTATTTTAATTTTACTTGTAATTTATTAACAATAATTAATTAAACTAGGTTCAAATAGGTCTACATTTCCTACATTCAACACATGACATAGATAAAGTCTTTTATCATTTCCTTTTCACGGAATCTACATTAAATGTTAGAGACCATGTTTACAATATTCATGCAGATTATTTTTTTTTTCTTCAAAATTTTGGTTGCCATGGCAACCTTGTCACAGTTGAGGGGTAGTATGGGGAATTAATTAGTCATTGGCTTAAATTCTAGTTAAAACTGATTTTTTACTGTTTCCAGCCTCCTCATCATTGTTGGAACTGCTTTTGGAGCCATCATCTTGTAAGTCATTTAATTTCCTCCTGATCCTGATTGATTGCTTTCAATACATGAAGTACATGAATTGGTAAAATACTTACAGTTTGTATACTGTAAATAATTAGTTTGATACTGGTACTGTTAAATCAGTGTACAAAATTGTTTTGATACAGTATACTACATATGTACATGCATTTGGTAAAAATCTGTTCAATACATTAAATACTCTATAAGATAGTGTTTAATATACTTTGTAAAACACTGTTTAATACATTAAATACTTTGTAAAATACTATTTGGTACATTAAATACTTCAAATTGTAAAATACTGTTTAATACAATAAATATTTTGTAAAATACTGCTGTACTGTTTTGATTTATTAAATACAATGTACTTGTATGTACATGTACAATGTGAAAATACTGTAAATTCTTGGTAAAATGCCATATTAAGAAAAAGTTCCATTTATGTATATTGTATTATTTAATTGTAATCCTAAATTAGAGCACTTTATATCAAACAGTCCATTGTCTTGGAGCTGATCACTGAAATGTAGCAGACATTAATTTCAATTTCAATTTATCTAATTTTATGAAGTTAAGTGAAAACACCTAGTGTAATAAAACCCCAGTGGTTTTCTAGTTATTTAAAGTTTCAGTCTCATCTTTTAAAGTTTATTTTTCTCTCACAAGTTTTGACATGCTCATTGTATTCAGGCCAAAACAATGTTTGGTGAATACTTTCTGAAATGAATTGGTTTGGTGGCCTGTTTAAATATTGATAAACAAACATTCCATACAAGTAAGACTTGACCAGGTAATACTTCACCCCTGTACACATTGGTAATTAGTGGACCTGGTATTTGTTTTCCAGCTTTTCGGGTTCCAGTGTTGAGCTGCAGTCCTTTTTCACCCCTGAGACATTCTTCCACTACCTGCTTCCCCCGTAAGCACACAATGGAGATACTTTTTTCGTCTACCTAATTTTACCTTCTGAACATAATGGAATATACCAGAATTAAATTATACATCATAGAGTAGCTGGCTTCAGCAGGATTTTGACATTTACAGTAAATTGCTGTCGCCTATTCAACAGAGCCATGAACTGCAAGCATCACTTTTTGGACATGAGACTGGTGGGTTGGTGGTGGTTGGATGGTGCGACAAGTGGATTAGTGGTGGTTGGGTGGTGGGACTATTGGATTAGTGGTGGTTGGATGGTGGGACTAGTGGATAAGTGGTGGTTGGATGGTGCGACAAGTGGATTAGTGGAGGTTGGATGGTGGGACTAGTGGATTAGTGGTGGTCAGATGGTGGTACTAGTGGATTAGTGATGATTGGGTGGTGGGACTACTGGATTAGTGGTGGTTGGATGGTGGGACTAGTGGATTAGTGGTGGTTGGATGGTGGGACTAGTGGATTAGTGGTGGTTGGATGGTGGGACTAGTGGATTAGTGGTGGTTGGATGGTGGGACTATTGGATTAGTGGTGGTTGGATGGTGGGACTAGTGGATTGGTGGTGGTTGGATGGTAGGACTATTGGATTAGTGGTGGTTGGATGGTGGGACTATTGGATTAGTGGTGGTTGGATGGTGGGACTATTGGATTATTGGTGGTTGGATGGTGGGACTAGTGGTTTAGTGGTGGTTGGATGGTGGGACTAGTGGATTAGTGGAGGTTGGATGGTGAGACTTGTGGATTAGTGGTGGTTGATGGTAGGACTAGTGGATTAGTGGTGGTTGGATAGTGGCACTAGTGGATTAGTGGTGGTTGGATGGTGGGACTAGTGGATTAGTGGAGGTTGGATGGTGAGACTTGTGGATTAGTGGTGGTTGATGGTAGGACTAGTGGATTAGTGGTGGTTGGATAGTGGCACTAGTGGATTAGTGGTGGTTGGATGGTAAGACTAGTGGATTAGTGGTGGTAGGATGGTGGGACTAGTGGATTAGTGGTGGTTGGATGATGGGACTAGTGGATTAGTGGTGGTTGGATGGTGGGACTAGTGGATTAGTGGTGGTTGGATGGTGGGACTAGTGGATTAGTGGTGGTTGGATGGTGGGACTAGTGGATTATTGGTGGTTGGATGTTGGGACTAGTGGATTAGTGGTGGTTGGATGGTGGGACTATTGGATTAGTGGTGGTTGGATGGTAGGACTAGTGGATTAGTGGTGGTTGGATGGTAGGACTAGTGGATTAGTGGTAGTTGGATGATGGGACTAGTGGATTAGTGGAGGTTGATGATGGGACTATTGGATTAGTGGTGGTTGGATGGTAAGACTAGTGGATTAGTGGTGGTTGGATGGTGGGACTATTGGATTATTGGTGGTTGGATGGTGGGACTAGTGGATTGGTGGTGGTTGGATGGTGGGACTAGTGGATTAGTGGTGGTTGGATGGTGGGACTAGTGGATTGGTGGTGGTTGGATGGTGGGACTAGTGGATTAGTGGTGATTGGGGTGGTAGTATTGGAACCGTAGGATTATTTTTGTGGATCTTAATGCATGTCCTGTTACTGAGTAGTTGTCCTGTATTACAGTAACTGTACATTAATATATACTTTGACATCTTTGGCATCAGTGATGATTAATTTTGGAATAAGATGATTGCAAAAACTAGTACACCAGTATCATGAGAGTTTCAAAGATTGAAACATTTGCAATCCTCACAAAATGATTGACCATTGAATTTAACTCTTGTACAATACATATAGGAATCATTGTTATACTGTATATAACAAAGAATACTAAGATTAACATCCACTGTTTTCAGGATAATCCTGGAGTCAGCTTTCAATTTGTATGACAGGACATTCACAGAAAACATCGGCAGTATCCTGATCTTTGCTGTGTTTGTGAGTATCCATACCATAGATATCTACAGATAGTACTCAGTGTTACATTACTGTATATACTTTATATAATGTATGGGTGGAGTGGTTTAGTTTGGTGTTCCTCTCCTCACTATTTCTCTTTCTTACTAACATGGATTTAATATAATTATAATTGGGAGGTGGAGTGTTACATAATAAACACATACTGTGTATCTCAAACAGAGCATTTCAACATCAGTCAGAAACTAGGTCACTGTTACTATAAGGTGCTATCACAACATACTTGTCTGATTGTCATAAAAAATTACAATTTCATATAATTATATAACTTCTGGTACAGTTTTTGGAATCAGTAAACGTACTTGGTTTAAAACCAAGGTCGCTATTTGTAGAATTGAACCTGTCTGGCAAAAGCCGTGACATGATACCTTGATGACGATATTCTTTTGGGGAAGTTACCTCCCTTCTCGTCAGCCTACATCCACGTCAATCTATTCAGTTGTGCATGCTTCTGATTTAGCCACTACAAACATGTAAGGTATTGTGATTCAAAAGATACAATGTACATGGTGCTTCACAGAAACGTAACATACATATAGGTATGAATACCTGTTAAACATGACATACAGTATAGGTAAGAATACCTGTTAAACATGACATACATATAGGTATGAATACCTGTTAAACATGACATACATATAGGTATGAATACCTGTTAAACATAACATACATATAGGTAATAATACCTGTTAAACATAACATATATATAGGTATGAATACCTGTTAAACGAGTGCTGGTAACTCTGTGCTTTGACAATGTGGCATGACGTTTGTTGTGGTTGCAATTATTTCTGTGATTGGCTTTAAATTTCTGTTGATCAGGGGGAACTAGGCTTGTGTGGGTTGTTTCCTTGTAGAAGATAGTTAAGTTCTTAACTGGTACTGTATCCTTTAGAATGATTTGATATTTGTTTTCCTAGACTGATTCAGTTAAAGGTTATGGTTAGGTTCGGGTGAACACCGGTATTCTGGCATGGGTACATTTTTAACATGACTTTTTCCTTTAAATTGATGTTGGCTTCTTCATTTGGATGCAAAATAATTTTTTTCATAAAAAACTTCCATACAATTACATTGTGTCATTTCATGTAAATATGTACATTGTATATATAAAAGGTTATCAATGTAAAATGTACAGCCTTGGAAAAAGCTATCGAAACAATAGTTCACATCCCTGTTTTATATTTAAAGTTATTTATTATAAGACTATAATGAAAAAATGTATATTTCAGGAAATTGATCTATAAATAGTGTATGGCTAAATGTAGACAATACATACTGTGTTAAGTATAGACGATCAGAGGTCAATTTAAAGGCTTGGCATTCATTGTGTATGCATAGAAAAAAAAAGTAGGATGCATTGAAATAGAGGACATTGCTATATTGTAATCCGTTTTCACTTTTAAACTTTAAATATTTATTTAGTTATTAAATGTTAAGTTTGACTATTCAAGTTAAAGGAGTGATACGATACTGCGAAGTTAATTTAAAAAGGTTTCTTATTATATAATTTTCTGAATTAAAAGCAGTTTATCAATATAATTGCGGGTTGCATGATTTCAATGTATTGGGGGTTGATTAAGAGTTGCAGTGACATTGTAATGTCCTGCGGTATGTCCTGTCTGTGGTGTGGTAATCCTAACGTAGTGCATGTTGTAACATTGCAGGGGACAATAGCGGCATGTGCATTTCTTGGTGAGTATATGTTATGTATATAATATATACAAAGAGGTTACACAATGCAAGGTTGTTGGATATGGAATTTATTTCACGGGAGTAAGTTATTTTTTTAAAGTTACAAAATACACAAGCTTTAGCGAGTGTCTTTTGTAACTTTTAAAAAGTAACTTACTTGTGTGAAATAAGTTTCATATTTAAAAATCACAAGTCGTGTGACCTGTTTCTACCACAATATAATATCAGCTTGAATCAAAGGGAAACTTGGCCAAGTCTTATTTCGCATATGCAAATAAGGTATACAGATGACGGCCGGGACCCAGTGATTATTGATGACGTCAATAACAATTGGAGCTCGGGTCAAAGTTCAAATTCTTGTGGTAGAAATATCTTTATTCAATTTATTAAGGAATTATTGTACACTTAACCTGTCAGCATTGGTCCCACTAACCCACTTTTGATATTGTCTTGGAGCCTGACAAAATCACCAGATAAAGTGACTGACTGTCTGTACATGTACAGTATAGAATTATACTTATCTACTGTTGTAGGGGGAAACATTTGACATTTTGATGGTCTTTTGTGGCTGGAATTGTTTAATCTTTACAGGTGTATACGTATAGATAATTGTGTCTTACTTCTAACACTTACAACATACATCTTGTCTCAGACTTATGTTATAATGGTGATTGTTACAGGGTTGTCCCTGATTGGCCTACAGATGACCAGTGCTATGCCCTTTGTTGCTGAACCCATACAGTTACTGGTGTTCAGCGCCCTCATTGTCGCCGTGGATCCTGTGGCTGTAAGTTAGTCTTTGGATAAATGAATGAATAGTTCAACCCTGTTTAATCTACCCAATATAACTGGGTGTTCTGACTCAAATTGATTCTCCTGGGTTGTTTGTTTGTTGTCTGTCAGGGTTATACATCTAGAATTCGGTGTAAATTTCTATAATTGATCGTTTAAATTCACAAGAAAACAACAAAAGCCCAGACACTGGTGTACATACCACATGGATACATGTATAAAAAGTTAATAAATATTTAGACATCAATATGTCCTTAACCATTAATGTTCCTTTGTGGTGACAGGAGACAGATTTTCTGACTTCCATGTGTAGAACTGCTGTGGATACATGGATAATATACGAAGTTAAAAATATAAAATAAGGATAATTTATTATCATACACATTTGTACATGAATATTTCCTTAAATGATCTTTTACAAAGTTTAACCATATGATGAGAGCTTTCTCGACTTCCAGGTGCTTGCGGTGTTTAATGAGGTGGGAGTCAATAGAGTACTGTACTTCCTGGTGTTCGGGGAGTCACTACTGAACGGTGAGTTAAATGTTTTACTGTACTTCCTGGTGTTCGGGGAATCACTACTGAACGGTGAGTTAAATGTTTTACTGCCTCTGGTGTTCGGGGAGTCACTACTGAACGGTGAGTTAAATGTTTTACTGTACTTCCTGGTGTTCGGGGAGTCACTACTGAACAGTGAGTTAAATGTTTTACTGTACTTCCTGGTGTTCGGGGAGTCACTACTGAACGGTGAGTTAAATGTTATACTGTACTTCCTGGTGTTCGGGGAGTCACTACTGAACAGTGAGTTAAATGTTTTACTGTACTTCCTGGTGTTCGGGGAGTCACTACTGAACGGTGAGTTAAATGTTTTACTGTACTTCCTGGTGTTCGGGGAGTCACTACTGAACGGTGAGTTAAATGTTTTACTGCCTCTGGTGTTCGGGGAATCACTACTGAACGGTGAGTTAAATGTTTTACTGTACTTCCTGGTGTTCGGGGAGTCACTACTGAACGGTGAGTTAAATGTTTTACTGTACTTCCTGGTGTTCGGGGAGTCACTACTGAACGGTGAGTTAAATGTTTTACTGCCTCTGGTGTTCGGGGAGTCACTACTGAACGGTGAGTTAAATGTTTTACTGTATTTCCTGGTGTTCGGGGAGTCACTACTGAACGGTGAGTTAAATGTTTTACTGCCTCTCCTGTTCGGGGAGTCACTACTGAACGGTGAGTTAAATGTTTTACTGTACTTCCTGGTGTTCGGGGAATCACTACTGAACGGTGAGTTAAATGTTTTACTGTACTTCCTGGTGTTCGGGGAATCACTACTGAACGGTGAGTTAAATGTTTTACTGCCTCTGGTGTTCGGGGAGTCACTACTGAACAGTGAGTTAAATGTTTTACTGTACTTCCTGGTGGTCGGGGAGTCACTACTGAACGGTGAGTTAAATGTTTTACTGCCTCTGGTGTTCGGGGAGTCACTACTGAACGGTGAGTTAAATGTTTTACTGCCTCTGGTGTTCGAGGAATCACTACTGAACGGTGAGTTAAATGTTTTACTGTACTTCCTGGTGTTCGGGGAATCACTACTGAACGGTGAGTTAAATGTTTTACTGTACTTCCATGTGTTCGGGGAGTCACTACTGAACGGTGAGTTAAATGTTTTACTGTACTTCCTGGTGTTCGGGGAGTCACTACTGAACGGTGAGTTAAATGTTTTACTGCCTCTGGTGTTCGGGGAATCACTACTGAACGGTGAGTTAAATGTTTTACTGTACTTCCTGGTGTTCGGGGAATCACTACTGAATGGTGAGTTAAATGTTTTACTGTACTTCCTGGTGTTCGGGGAATCACTACTGAACGGTGAGTTAAATGTTTTACTGTACTTCCTGGTGTTCGGGGAGTCACTACTGAACGGTGAGTTAAATGTTTTACTGCCTCTGGTGTTCGGGGAGTCACTACTGAACGGTGAGTTAAATGTTTTACTGTACTTCCTGGTGTTCGGGGAGTCACTACTGAACGGTGAGTTAAATGTTTTACTGTACTTCCTGGTGTTCGGGGAATCACTACTGAACGGTGAGTTAAATGTATACTGTACTTCCTGGTGTTCGGGGAGTCACTACTGAACGGTGAGTTAAATGTTTTACTGTACTTCCTGGTGTTCGGGGAGTCACTACTGAACGGTGAGTTAAATGTTTTACTGTACTTCCTGGTGTTCGGGGAATCACTACTGAATGGTGAGTTAAATGTTTTACTGTACTTCCTGGTGTTCGGGGAATCACTACTGAACGGTGAGTTAAATGTTTTACTGTACTTCCTGGTGTTCGGGGAGTCACTACTGAACGGTGAGTTAAATGTTTTACTGCCTCTGGTGTTCGGGGAGTCACTACTGAACGGTGAGTTAAATGTTTTACTGTACTTCCTGGTGTTCGGGGAGTCACTACTGAACGGTGAGTTAAATGTTTTACTGTACTTCCTGGTGTTCGGGGAATCACTACTGAACGGTGAGTTAAATGTTATACTGTACTTCCTGGTGTTCGGGGAGTCACTACTGAATGGTGAGTTAAATGTTTTACTGTACTTCCTGGTGTTCGGGGAGTCACTACTGAACGGTGAGTTAAATGTTTTACTGTACTTCCTGGTGTTCGGGGAGTCACTACTGAACGGTGAGTTAAATGTTTTACTGCCTCTGGTGTTCGGGGAATCACTACTGAACGGTGAGTTAAATGTTTTACTGTACTTCCTGGTGTTCGGGGAGTCACTACTGAACGGTGAGTTAAATGTTTTACTGCCTCTGGTGTTCGGGGAATCACTACTGAACAGTGAGTTAAATGTTTTACTGTACTTCCTGGTGTTCGGGGAGTCACTACTGAACGGTGAGTTAAATGTTTTACTGCCTCTGGTGTTCAGGGAATCACTACTGAACGGTGAGTTTAATGTTTTACTGCTCTTCTGTGACTGACCAGGTTAGGGGCGAGATACTGAAACCACAGGGCCTGGGGCCAGTATAAGATTTGGTCAGTGGACAAGTAAATATTGGTGACTTCTTGCCCTATTTACAAAATTTCTCATAATTTTTACCTTTTCCTTAAGATTAAATTTGACCGCTATCATCTTTTGGCAAGTAATTTTTATCTCAAACTTGCCCGAAGGACCAGTGATGCTGTTATAATGTATAATGTACGTATTACATGTGACCCTGTTACAATGTGTAATGTACGTATTGACCCTGTTACAATGTGTAATGTACGTATTACATGTGACCATGTTACAATGTGTAATGTACGTATTGACCCTGTTACAATGTGTAATGTACGTATTGACCCTGTTACAATGTGTTATGTACGTATTACATGTGACCCTGTAACAATGTGTAATGTACGTATTGACCTTGTTACAATGTGTAATGTACGTATTGACCCTGTTACAATGTGTAATGTATGTATTACATGTGACCCTGTTACAATGTGTAATGTACGTATTGACCTTGTTACAATGTGTAATGTACGTATTACATGTGGCCCTGTTAAAATGTGTAATGTACGTATTGACCCTGTTACAATGTGTAATGTATGTAATGACCCTGTTACAATGTGTAATGTACGTATTGACCTTGTTATAATATGTAATGTACGTATTGACCTTGTTATAATATGTAATGTACGTATTGACCTTGTTATAATATGTAATGTACGTATTGACCTTGTTACAATGTGTAATGTACGTATTGACCCTGTTAAAATGTGTAATGTACGTATTGACCTTGTTACAATGTGTAATGTACGTATTGACCTTGTTACAATGTGTAATGTACGTATTGACCTTGTTAAAATGTGTAATGTATGTATTGACCCTGTTACAATGTGTAATGTACGTATTGACCCTGTTAAAATGTGTAATGTATGTATTGACCCTGTTACAATGTGTAATGTACGTATTGACCCTGTTATAATGTGTAATGTACGTATTACATGTGACCCTGTTACAATGTGTAATGTACGTATTGACCCTGTTACAATGTGTAATGTACGTACTGACCTTGTTACAATGTGTTATGTACGTATTGACCTTGTTACAATGTGTAATGTACGTATTGACCCTGTTACAATGTGTAATGTACGTATTGACCTTGTTATAATATGTAATGTACGTATTGACCTTGTTACAATGTGTAATGTACGTATTGACCCTGTTAAAATGTGTAATGTACGTATTGACCTTGTTACAATGTGTAATGTACGTATTGACCTTGTTACAATGTGTAATGTACGTATTACATATGACCCTGTTACAATGTGTAATGTACGTATTGACCCTGTTAAAATGTGTAATGTACGTATTGACCTTGTTACAATGTGTAATGTACGTATTGACCCTGTTAAAATGTGTAATGTATGTATTGACCCTGTTACAATGTGTAATGTACGTATTGACCCTGTTACAATGTGTAATGTACGTATTACATGTGACCCTGTTACAATGTGTAATGTACGTATTGACCTTGTTACAATGTGTAATGTACGTATTGACCCTGTTACAATGTGTAATGTACGTATTGACCCTGTTACAATGTGTAATGTACGTATTGACCCTGTTACAATGTGTAATGTACATATTACATGTGACCCTGTTACAATGTGTAATGTACGTATTACATGTGACCATGTTACAATGTGTAATGTACGTATTGACCCTGTTACAATGTGTAATGTACGTATTGACCCTGTTACAATGTGTAATGTACGTATTACATGTGACCCTGTTACAATGTGTAATGTACGTATTACATGTGACCCTGTTACAATGTGTAATGTACGTATTGACCCTGTTACAATGTGTAATGTACGTATTGACCCTGTTACAATGTGTAATGTACGTATTGACCCTGTTACAATGTGTAATGTACATATTACATGTGACCCTGTTACAATGTGTAATGTACGTATTACATGTGACCATGTTACAATGTGTAATGTACGTATTGACCCTGTTACAATGTGTAATGTACGTATTGACCCTGTTACAATGTGTAATGTACGTATTACATGTGACCCTGTTACAATGTGTAATGTACGTATTACATGTGACCCTGTTACAATGTGTAATGTACGTATTGACCCTGTTACAATGTGTAATGTACGTATTGACCCGGTTACAATGTGTACTGTACGTATTGACCCTGTTACAATGTGTAATGTATGTAATGACCCTGTTACAATGTGTAATGTACGTATTGACCCTGTTACAATGTGTAATGTACGTATTGACCCTGTTACAATGTGTAATGTACGTATTACATGTGACCCTGTTACAATGTGTAATGTACGTATTGACCCTGTTACAATGTGTAATGTACGTATTGACCCTGTTACAATGTGTAATGTACATATTGACCCTGTTACAATGTGTAATGTACGTATTGACCCGGTTACAATGTGTAATGTACGTATTACATGTGACCCTGTTACAATGTGTAATGTACGTATTGACCCTGTTACAATGTGTAATGTACGTATTACATGTGACCCTGTTACAATGTGTAATGTACGTATTGACCCTGTTACAATGTGTAATGTACGTATTACATGTGACCCTGTTACAATGTGTAATGTACGTATTGACTCTGTTACAATGTGTAATGTACGTATTACATGTGACTCTGTTACAATGTGTAATGTACGTATTACATGTGACCCTGTTACAATGTGTAATGTACGTATTGACCCTGTTACAATGTGTACTGTACGTATTGACCCTGTTACAATGTGTACTGTACGTATTGACCCTGTTACAATGTGTAATGTACGTATTGACCCTGTTACAATGTGTAATGTACATATTGACTCTGTTACAATGTGTAATGTACGTATTACATGTGACTCTGTTACAATGTGTAATGTACGTATTACATGTGACCCTGTTACAATGTGTAATGTACGTATTGACTCTGTTACAATGTGTAATGTACGTATTACATGTGACTCTGTTACAATGTGTAATGTACGTATTACATGTGACCCTGTTACAATGTGTAATGTACGTATTGACCCTGTTACAATGTGTTCTGTACGTATTGACCCTGTTACAATGTGTACTGTACGTATTGACCCTGTTACAATGTGTAATGTACGTATTGACCCTGTTACAATGTGTAATGTACGTATTGACCCTGTTACAATGTGTAATGTACATATTGACCCTGTTACAATGTGTAATGTACGTATTGACCCTGTTACAATGTGTAATGTACATATTGACCCTGTTACAATGTGTAATGTACGTATTGACCCTGTAACAATGTGTAATGTACATATTGACCCTGTTACAATGTGTAATGTACGTATTACATGTGACCCTGTTACAATGTGTTATGTACGTATTGACCCTGTTACAATGTGTAATGTACGTATTACATGTGACCCTGTTACAATGTGTAATGTACGTATTGACCCTGTTACAATGTGTAATGTACGTATTGACCCTGTTACAATGACATTGTAACAGGGTCAATACGTACATTACACATTGTAACAGGGTCATTACATACATTACACATTGTAACAGGGTCAATACGTACAGTACACATTGTAACAGGGTCAATACGTACATTACACATTGTAACAGGGTCAATACGTACATTACACATTGTAACAGGGTCACATGTAATACGTACATTACACATTGTAACAGGGTCACATGTAATACGTACATTACACATTGTAACAGGGTCACATGTAATACGTACATTACACATTGTAACAGGGTCAATACGTACATTACACATTGTAACAGGGTCAATACGTACATTACACATTGTAACAGGGTCAATACGTACAGTACACATTGTAACAGGGTCAATACGTACATTACACATTGAATGTGTAATGTACGTATTGACCCTGTTACAATGTGTAATGTACGTATTACATGTGACCCTGTTACAATGTGTAATGTACATATTACATGTGACCCTGTTACAATGTGTAATGTACGTATTGACCCTGTTACAATGTGTAATGTACATATTACATGTGACCCTGTTACAATGTGTTATGTACGTATTGACCCTGTTACAATGTGTAATGTACGTATTACTGTGAACAGACAGTTTTATATCTGTTTTTTTTTTTACCTTGATTGACCCTGTCTTTCAGATAATTTGACAGTTGTTGAGGTAGACACTTCAACTTTTGTTATTCCACCGTCGTGACATATGGGGCATATAGTGTTACCCATGTCCGTCCCATCCATCCCGTCCCAATGCAATGTAACTAGCTCATCTCAGGAACTGCTGAGGTTTCGGGGTGTCAAGTGGCAGCGGGGATATTTATGTCTTACAGACATTTCTGATTTATTAAGTATATGACCTTGTTTGTATTTACAGATGGCGTGACAGTTGTCCTGACAGACATTTCTGATTTACTAAGTATATGACCTTGTTTGTATTTACAGATGGCGTGACAGTGGTCCTGTACCATGTTCTCCAGTCCTATAACCTTATCCTACAGGAGCGGTCAATTAACGCGGAGGATGTGAGTTTCTATAGAGTGGTATTGATATCATTAAAATTTTAAGGGAATAGTATTGTAAGAAATTACTGATACAAAATGTTTAAGAATATGAACATGTTTTCAGCTTGGTTAAATACCTGGCAGCAAGCTTTTATCAGACTGACCTCAGATTGGAAAAAGTAGTATTTTTTCTAGAATCAAACATGCTATAATCTTCTCTCTGAAATAAACTATGGCATTTGTTAATTCACAATGATTTTACCATCAGTATAAATTATGATTTTACCAACAGTGGAGGAAACTCACCCTATAGGTGACATAATTTCTAAACATGTATAGAATTTCTTGTTCTGTCTTGCAGATCCTGCTTGGTTTCCTGAAGTTTTTCCTGGTGTGTTTTGGTGGTCTGTCAATCGGATTGATCGTAGGAGCACTGTCCTCTATCCTCACCAAGTACACCAACAATGTCAAAGGTTAGACCAGACCCTGTCCTTATATAATACATGGTAGGACCACTGTCCTCCATCCTCGTCAATTAGACATGTTAGACCAGACCCTGTCCTTATATACTATATGGTAGGACCACTGTCCTCTATCCTCACCAAGTCAGGGCTTTTTCTCACTGGTTTGGGAAGGGGCCTTTTGGTCTCATTTTGGGAATAAAATTAGTGAATTGGGAAAGTTTTTTTCAGGAGTAAACTTCAAATTTTGGGAATTTGGCTTAAATATGAAATCATTTCAATTGGGCCCCAAAAAGCCCACAGAAAAAGCCCTGCAAGTACACCAACAGTGTCAAAGGTTAGACCAGACCCTGTCCTTATATACTATATGGTAGGACCACTGTCCTCCTCCTCACCAAGTACACCAACAATGTCAAAGGTTACATCAGACCCTGTCCTTATATACTATATGGTAGGACCACTGTCCTCCTCCTCACCAAGTACACCAACAATGTCAAAGGTTACATCAGACCCTGTCCTTATATACTATATGGTAGGACCACTGTCCTCCTCCTCACCAAGTACACTAACAATGTCAAAGGTTAGACCAGACCCTGTCCAATACCATATATGAACTATATTACAGGGAGCTTCTTCTCAATAACCAAGAGGCCCAGGGTCATGATATTGGGCCAGTGGCATGCTGGGATGTTTGTTCAAATCAAATACAGTTGTACCTTGACCTACTTACAAGGTCACAGGGGTCAAATGACTTAAAATCATAAACAACTTCTTCTCAATAACTAAGAAACCCAGGGCCATGATATTGGAGCAGAAGCATGCTTGGATGAAGATTGCTCAAATGACCTATTTTAAAGGTCTCAGGAGTAAAATACACTAAAATATATAAACGACTTCTTCTCAATAACCAAGAGGCCCAGAGTCATGTTAGTGGGCCATTAGTATGCTGGGATGAAGAGCTACCAAGTTTGCTCAAATGACCTTTTTTCAAGGTCACAGAGGGGTCACATGTACTCAAATCACGGTCACAAGGGTCAAATGACTTATTAATAAGATCTTTACACAACTGCTTCACAATAACCAAGAAGCCTTAGGGCCATGATATTGAGTCAGTAGCATGCTTGGATGGATGAATACCAAGTTTGTTTAAATGAATGACCTTGACCTACTTTCAAGGTCACAGGGCTGAGATGTGTTTAATATTGGTTTTAAAGCAAAACATAGTCTATTAGTGTACAAATCAGAAGTCAGATGATCACTTAGGCTCCTGGGCCTCTTGTTATAAATGTGTTGACTTTAATTGAAGCGCATGTATATAAAATTATAATGTTTTTGAAATGTAGACTGTAATCATTGTTGTATAATATTTGTAAATCAAATCTACGACTGTAACACAGTGTATTAAAAAGGAAAGTGATATATATAGAGGTTACAGAACGAGTGGTTGTTGGATATGGAATTTATTTCACACGAGTAAGTTATTTTTTAAAAGTTACAAAAGACACGAGCTTTAGCGAGTGTTTTTTGCAACTTTTAAAAAATAACTTACGAGTGTGAAATAAATTCCATATCCAACAATTTCGAGTCGTGTGACCTGTTTCTACCACAATAATATCGGCTTGAATCAAAGGGAAACGTGGCCAAGTATAATTTCGCGTATGCAAATAAAGTGTACCGGTGACGTCCGGGGCCCGGTGATGTGACGTCATTAGATTATTGATGACGTCAATAACAATTGCAGCTTGGGTCAAAGTTCACCGTGTTAGCCAATCAAAATGCGTACAGAGTTTATACCACGTGTGGTATAAACAGATTGTAATCAACAGCTGTAATCATTAACTGATGGTTTGAGAGTTGAATAACACAGGGTATTGTGGTAGAAGACAGGTTTATCCATTAACAATCCCAGACAGTAAGAATATATTCTGTGTGATATTTCAGTGATCGAACCTGTGGTGGTGTTTGGGATGGCCTACATAGCGTTCCTCCTGGCAGAGATGTTTGCCTTCTCAGGAATTATCAGGTTGGTGGTTACAAAGATGGATGATAAAAACACAAGTCTACTGCTGTAGCAGGTCTAATTTCAACACATTTGTGTATCATTGTCTACCGTCATCTGTCTGTCTGTTCGTCTGTCCTATGGTTTTGACATCCAGAGATCTGTGATTGATCCCTTTGACACTTGGTAGATTTATAACTATGTAGCATTTCCAGGGTGACATTGAGGTGTAGTATGGGTTACTATGTTTGTTAAATCTTTATCCTGTCTGGAGGCATTGAAATCTTTAATGCTGAATTATTAATTCCGTAAGCTTACTTATAAGGTATCTCTTTTGATTAGATGATTCTCCTTGTTACATTTGGATATCTTTATGGATTTTGATACAAGATTGTTTGTTAAATTTGGCATGGCAAATAAGTATATCTTTCCCCTGTAGTAATCTTGTTTGCTGAATGTAAATGAATTGTATGAAATAAAAAATTACAGTGTGACAAAGAATTAGTGAAGATCTGGAACATCTGAAAGCAATTTCTGGGTAGCTGAATATATACATTTATATATAACTATGTATTCATTATATTCCTCCCCAGTCTCATCGCCTGTGGAATAGTACAAGTTGCATATGCCTTTGCAAACATCACAAAAAAATCTCGGGTTACAGTGAAGTTCTTTACCAAGGTCCTGAGGTGAGTCTTTGAAAAAAATGGCCATATTCTTTTCTTTTTTTTGATTTCAGTGCAATAAATTCATGAAATGCTGTCAAAATATACTGATTGTTTAAATCAGAGTTCGTAATTTTGTAATTTAAAAAAATAATATTTTGATATTTCAGAAAACTTAATTGATTACATAAATTGAAATATTGAGTTACCATAACTTTGATTTGAATATTTTACAGTACCATCAGTGAGATCATCATCTTCCTGTTCCTCGGATTATTTTTTGTACAAGAGCACAGCTGGAACACCGCCCTCTCCCTGTGGACCGTCCTCTTTATCACGGTGTATAGATTTGGGGGTGAGTATTGTGGACCGTCCTCTTTATCACGGTGTATAGATTTGGGGGTGAGTATTGTGGACCTTTATCACAGTGTATAGATTTGGGGGTGAGTATTGTGGACCTTTATCACGGTGTATAGATTTGGGGGTGAGTATTGTGGACCTTTATCACAGTGTATAGATTTGGGGGTGAGTATTGTGGACCTTTATCACGGTGTATAGATTTGGGGGTGAGTATTGTGGACCTTTATCACAGTGTATAGATTTGGGGGTGAGTATTGTGGACCTTTATCACAGTGTATAGATTTGGGGGTGAGTATTGTGGACCTTTATCACAGTGTATAGATTTGGGGGTGAGTATTGTGGACCTTTATCACGGTGTATAGATTTGGGGTTGAGTATTGTGGACCGTCCCATTCATCACAGTGTATAGATTTGGGGTTGAGTATTGTGGACCGTCCCATTCATCACAGTGTATAGATTTGGGGTTGAGTATTGTGGACCGTCCCATTCATCACGGTGTATAGATTTGGGGGCGAGTATTGTGGACCTTTATCACGGTGTATAGATTTGGGGGTGAGTATTGTGGACCGTCCTCTTTATCACGGTGTATAGATTTGGGGGTGAGTATTGTGGACCTTTATCACGGTGTATAGATTTGGGGGTGAGTATTGTGGACCTTTATCACGGTGTATAGATTTTGGGTAAACATTGATATGTGAGGATGTGGATACTTCAGTTTTAGTCAGACAGGTTTTTATGCTAGTCGTTCTGAATGTAAAAATGATAAAATGACATTATTTGAGTCTTGGACTATTGATGGGCAAAAACTTATACATCTTCTTAATAATATCAAAATTGAGATAGTTTTGCCAAGCAAAATTTGAAATGTCTGTAATATCTGTAATTAGTAATGTCTATGTTAATTAAAATACAGTCTATAATACCATATTCGACCTAATAAGAGCACCTACCCATATAACCACACCCACCTTTTTCAGGAAAAGAGGATGGATGTAGTCTTTTAACCAAAATCTCTTGATTAGGTTTGCAAATAAAGATATGTAAATGAAAAAAAATTTGTTTTGCCCACCCAGGTTTCACATGGAAACTTTTCTCTCAGCATGGTTATCCCTCAATGATCAAGTCTTTACTACATATTTCTTGTCTCTTTTAATGATTAATCTGTAATGAAAAGCCTCACCGGTATACCTGTAATCAATATGTGGTCATAATCATAGTCAGTATGTCAAGGTCAAAATCAGTATGTCAAGGTTGCAATCAGTATGTCAATGTCATAATCAATATTTCAAGGTCACAATCAGTATGTCAAGGTCACAATCAGTATGTGAAGGTTGTTATTAATATATCAAGGTTATCATCAGTATATCCATGTCATAATCAGTATATCCATGTCATAATCAATATGTCCATGTCATAATCAATATGTCAAGGTCATAAACAATATGTCAAGGTCATAATTAATATGTCATGGTCATAATCAGTGTGTCAATGTCACAATCAGTATGTGAAGGTTGTTATCAGTATGTCCATGTCATAATCAGTATGTCCATGTCATAATCAGTATGTCCATGTCATAATCAGTATGTCAATGTCATAATCAATATGTCAAGGTCATAAACAGTATGTCCATGTCATAATCAATATGTCAAGGTCATAAACAGTATGTCCATGTCATAATCAGTATGTCGAGTCTTAGTCAGCATGTCAAGTTCATAAATGATATGTGAAGGTCGAAATAAGTGTGTCAAGGTCATAATCAGTATGTCAAGATCATAATCAGTATGTCAAGGTCGTAATCAGTGTGTCAAGGTTATATTTTCCATCTATTGCCTTGTCAACACATATTGCGTCATCATGAGTCTGACTTGGTTGAGATTGACAAGTAATTACATGACTATACTAGGTAGAGATCAAAGGTCAAAGGTCAGATGATTTCTTAGCTGGCAGATGTTTTTTAATGAACAGCAAACATGCATATGTATCATCTTCTACTTTTTAATACCAGGTTTTTCCTTTAAAAAGAAGTTGTAAGCGTTGCAGAGAAAAACAATTGAGTGGATATTAAGTTAGTATATTGTGTATGGAGTTTTTTACGAGTGAAAAACTAACTTAGGCACTGCTGTGTTTTGTTGGTTTGAGTTGATTTGCAAAAGTTGTGAATGTAAAACATGACTTCCATATAATACTACTTATGAACAAAACTATTTATGATTCTCATGACATTGAGATTTCATATACAAGTGTACTTTAATTTAACTACTCTGGACAACATTCAAAGAGCCTCCCTTATGTTGTTCAGTGAGGTAGCCACTAGCTACTACAAGAGTCCCTGCCTCAAAATGACTCTTCACAGAGCAATAAACCCAATAAACAGTTAGTGCTTCATGTTGCCTTTGTCCAGTTGGCATTATCAGCCCATAACTGCCAATTGAAAGCAGTTCAATTTTAATGCTTTTATTTTAAATTACTACTTGTGATTTAAAAAAAAACCAGGCAATATATATAATAAGGACTAACAGAATTCATATGTTAACAGCTCTATACTGTGACGTTCTGTATAAAAAAAGTGTATAATTTAATAGAAAACCAGACAAGACTAACCAATGTAATACAAATATTTAATGTAAATTAACATTATGAAAATATAATCTGTCCGCCTAGTTTTTCAAAAGGGAAATGTGTATTTAATATTTTTTTCTGCAACTGCGGTATGCTTCACTTGGCACATTGTTAATACGCCGGTTGTCCGTTTATGAGATGGTATTGCTCAACTACTGTTGGTAAGGTTATAGTTTGACAATGTCATAGAGTGGTAAATATAATGTAATCATCATATTTGAGTTGAAGCTAATGTTTGTATAGGTTTCCATAACATATCTAATGTAACCACCATTTTGATTTTATTTTTGTTTCCAGTGACATTTTTAGCGTCATCATTGATAAACCGGTTTGACAACTACAGAGTGAGAAAGATCCGCTATGATGAAATGTTCATTGTGGTAAGTCTGACTATTCAATAAGATCTTGATATATACTGCCAACTTTTTGGAATTTAATTGTGGGTAGACTATCTGTAGTATATTAATAGAGCTGTTTTCTTTTGTTCAGAGCTATGGTGGTATTAGAGGGGCGGTGTGTTTTTCTCTCGTGGCCCTACTGGACATCAAAGACTTCCCGATGAAGGACGTCTTCATCACATCAACCCTTTTTGTCGTCTTTTTTACTGTATTTATTCAGGTAAGTTATCTAAGTCTATCATCTTTCAAACTCTTAAAAGTTTATATTTTGATTCTGATTACAAAGTTGATTGAAGCCAAAGGGATAATCTGACTTAATGTTTTAAGGTAACAGGTCGAAGTTCAAGGTTAATCAAGTTTGATTTTTGACCAGTAAACTGTTGTCATGAAATTATGTAGAATATAATTTGTTCAATATCAAGAGAGAAAGTGATTGGTCTACATATAAGGCCAAGGTCATATGGTCAAAGGTTAAGGTTTTTAGGTCAAAGGTCAGAATTCCGATCTTTTTCCTTATTGTTTTATCATGACTTTATAATGAAGCAAAGTTGAGTTGATTAGACTAAAGCATGAAGTTTTGACTTAAGGTTAAAGTCACCAGTTCTTATCTGATAAATCACCAAAAGGTCAAGGTCAGTTGTTTTCTTATGATACTCTTCTCTCCTGATTAACTTGGGAGGCCACAAATAGTGGGCAACATAACCCTCTGGAATCTCTTGTTTGACATTACCTAGAATATATTATACTTATCCAGATAAGCTATAAAACAGTGTAGGTTTTAGGTTAAACTATGAAACAGTGCATGGCTATAAAACAGTGTAGGTTTTAGGTTAAACTATGGAACAGTGTAGGTTTTAGGTTAAACTATGAAACAGTGTAGGTTTTAGGTTAAACTATGGAACAGTGTAGGTTTTAGGTTAAACTATGAAACAGTGTAGGTTTTAGGTTAAACTATGGAACAGTGTAGGTTTTAGGTTAAACTATGGAACAGTGTAGGTTTTAGGTTAAACTATGGAACAGTGTAGGTTTTAGGTTAAACTATGAAACAGTGTAGGTTTTAGGTTAAACTATGAAACAGTGTAGGTTTTAGGTTAAACTATGGAACAGTGTAGGTTTTAGGTTAAACTATGAAACAGTGTAGATTTAAGGTTAAACTATGAAACAGTGTAGGATTTAGGTTAAACTATGAAACAGTGTAGATTTTAGGTTAAACTATGAAACAGTGTAGGTTTTACGTTAAACTATGGAACAGTGTAGGTTTTAGGTTAAACTATGAAACAGTGTAGATTTTAGGTTAAACTATGAAACAGTGTAGATTTAAGGTTAAACTATGGAACAGTGTAGGTTTTAGGTTAAACTATGAAACAGTGTAGATTTTAGGTTAAACTATGTAACAGTGTAGGTTTTAGGTTAAACTATGGAACAGTGTAGGTTTTAGGTTAAACTATAAAACAGTGTAGGTTTAAGGTTAAACTATGTAACAGTGTAGGTTTTAGGTTAAACTATGAAACAGTGTAGGTTTTAGGTGAAACTATGAAACAGTGTAGGTTTTAGGTTAAACTATGTAACAGTGTAGGTTTTAGGTTAAACTATGGAACAGTGTAGGTTTTAGGTTAAACTATGAAACAGTGCATGGCTATAAAACAGTGTAGGTTTTAGGTTAAACTATGGAACAGTGTAGGTTTAAGGTCAAACTATGAAACAGTGTAGGTTTTAGGTTAAACTATGGAACAGTGTAGGTTTTAGGTTAAACTATGAAACAGTGTAGGTTTTAGGTTAAACTATGGAACAGTGTAGGTTTTAGGTTAAACTATGGAACAGTGTAGGTTTTAGGTTAAACTATAAAACAGTATAGGTTTTAGGTTAAACTATGAAACAGTGTAGATTTTAGGTTAAACTATAAAACAGTGTAGATTTTAGGTTAAACTATGTAACAGTGTAGGTTTTAGGTTAAACTATGGAACAGTGTAGGTTTTAGGTTAAACTATGAAACAGTGTAGGTTTTAGGTTAAACTATAAAACAGTGTAGGTTTAAGGTTAAACTATGAAACAGTGTAGATTTTAGGTTAAACTATGGAACAGTATAGGTTTTAGGTTAAACTATGAAACAGTGTAGATTTTAGGTTAAACTATGAAACAGTATAGGTTTTAGGTTAAACTATGAAACAGTGTAGGTTTTAGGTTAAACTATAAAACAGTATAGGTTTTAGGTTAAACTATGAAACAGTGTAGATTTTAGGTTAAACTATAAAACAGTGTAGGTTTTAGGTTAAACTATGAAACAGTGTAGATTTTAGGTTAAACTATGAAACAGTATAGGTTTTAGGTTAAACTATGAAACAGTGTAGATTTTAGGTTAAACTATGAAACAGTGTAGGATTTAGGTTAAACTATGAAATAGTGTAGGATTTAGGTTAAACTATGAAACAGTGTAGGTTTTAGGATAAACTATGAAACAGTGTAGATTTTAGGTTAAACTGAAACAGTGTAGGTTTTAGGTTAAACTATAAAACAGTATAGGTTTTAGGTTAAACTATTAAACAGTGTAGATTTTAGGTTAAACTATAAAACAGTGTAGGTTTTAGGTTAAACTATGAAACAGTGTAGATTTAAGGTTAAACTATGGAACAGTTAAGGTTTTAGGTTAAACTATGAAACAGTGTAGGTTTTAGGTTAAACTATGGAGCAGTGTAGGTTTTAGGTTAAACTATAAAACAGTGTAGGTTTTAGGTTAAACTATGAAACAGTGTAGGTTTTAGGTTAAACTATGAAACAGTGTAGGTTTTAGGTAAAACTATGGAGCAGTGTAGGTTTTAGGTTAAACTATGGAGCAGTGTAGGTTTTAGGTTAAACTATGAAACAGTGTAGATTTTCATTTAGAACTGTAATAAAATTTCCCTGAAAAACTTCATTTACGCCCTTCATTTTTAGCTCACCTGGACCGAAGGTCCGGTGAGCTTATGCCATGGTGCAGCGTCCGTCGTCCGTCGTCCGTCGTCCGTCCGTCAACATTTGCTTCAAATCGCTACTAGTCAAAAAGTTCTTATTGGATTTTGACCAAATTTGGTCAGAAACATCCTTGGCAGAAGGGGATCAGATTTTGCATAAATGGTGGCTCTGACCCCCAAGGGGCCTGAGGGGCGGGGCCCAATAGGGGAAATTGAGGCAATTCCTTTAAATCGCTACTAGTCATAAAGTTATGAATGGATTTGAACCCAATTTGGTCAGAAACATCCTTTGGGGAAGGGGAACAGATTTTGCATAAATGGTGACTCTGACCCCCAAGGGGCCAAAGGGGCGGGGCCTAATGGGGAAATAGAGGTGATTCCTTCAAATCGCTACTAGTCATAAAGTTATGAATGGATTTGAACCCAATTTGGTCAGAAACATCCTTTGGGGAAGGGGAACAGATTTTGCATAAATGGTGACTCTGACCCCCAAGGGGCCAAAGGGGCGGGGCCTAATGGGGAAATAGAGGTGATTCCTTCAAATCGCTACTAGTCATAAAGTTATGAATGGATTTGAACCCAATTTGGTCAGAAACATCCTTTGGGGAAGGGGAACTGATTTTGCATAAGTGGTGACTCTGACCCCCAAGGGGCCAAAGGGGCGGGGCCCATTAGGGGAAATAGAGGTAATTCCTTCAGATCGCTACTAGTCATAAAGTTATGAATGGATTTGAACCCAATTCGGTCAGAAACATCCTTTAGGAAAGGGGAACAGATTTTGCATAAATGGTGACTCTGACCCCCAAGGGGCCTGAGGGGCGGGGCCCAATAGGGGAAATTGAGACAATTTCTTTAAATCGCTACTAGTCATAAAGTTATGAATGGATTTGAACCCAATTTGGTCAGAAACATCCTTTGGGGATGGGGAATAGATTTTGCATAAATGGTGACTCTGACCCCCAAGGGGCCAAAGGGGCAGGGCCTAATGGGGAAATAGATTTAATTCCTTCAAATTGCTACTTGTCATAAAGTTATGAATGGATTTGAACCCAATTTAGTCAGAAGCATGCTTTGGGGAAGGGGAACAGATTTTGCATAAATGGTGACTTTAACACCCAAGGGGCCAAAGGGGCGGGGCCCCATATGGGAAATAGAGGTAATTCCTTTAAATCGCTACTAGTCATAAAGTTATGAATGGATTTGAACCCAATTTAGTAAGAAACATCCTTTGGGGAAGGGGAACAGATTTTGCATAAGTGGTTACTCTGACCCCCAAAGGACCAAAGGGGCGAGGCCTAATGGGGAAACAGAGGTAATATCTTTAAATCGCTACTTGTCATAAAGTTATGAAAAGATTTGAACCGAATTTGGTCAAAAACATCATTGGGGGAAGGGGAACAGATTTTGCATAAATGGTGACTCTGACCCCCAAGGGGCCAAAGGGGCGGGGCCCCATATGGGAAATAGAGGTAATTCCTTTAAATCGCTACTAGTCATAAAGTTATGAATGGTTTTTAACGCAATTTAGTAAGAAACATCCTTTGGGAAAGGGGAACAGATTTTGCATAAATGGTGACTCTGACCCCAAGGGGCCAAAGGGGCGGGGCCTAATGGGGAAATAGAGGTAATTCCTTCAAATCGCTACTAGTCATAAAGTTATGAATGGATTTATACCCAAATTGGTCAGAAACATTCTTATGTGAAGGGGAACAGATTTTGCATAAATGGTGACTCTGACCCCTGAGGGGCCAAAGAGGCGGGGCCCCATATGGGAAATAGAGGTAATTCCTTTAAATCGCTACTAGTCATAAAGTTATGAATGGATTTGAACCCAATTTAATAAGAAACATCTTTTGGGGAAGGGGAGCAGATTTTGCATAAATGGTGACTCTGACCCCCAAGGGGCCAAAGGGGCGGGGCCCCATATGGGAAATAGAGGTAATTCCTTTAAATCGCTACATGTCATAAATTTATGAATGGATTTCAACCCAATTCGGTCAGAAGCATTCTTTGGGGAAGGGGAACAGATTTTGCATAAATGGTGACTCTGACCCCTGAGGGGCAAAAGGGGCGGGGCCCCATATAGGAAATAGAGGTAATTCCTTTAAATCACTACTAGTCATAAAGTTATAAATGCATGTTGTAAACTCAGAGAGTCTGGACTTCATTATTTCTTTAAAGCAGTTGGGATCCCCACGCTATAACCATAAATAGCATTGTTTGAGGATAACAAACAAAAGGAATTGAACATGAACATTATTTTGACATTTGGTCAAATCCAACCAGGTGAGCGATACAGGCCCCATGGGCCTCTTGTTGTTCACTTGTGAGAAGAAAAGCTGGCTATGACTTCCATAAAATGTTTATAGTATTTTGTACTGTTACCTGTACAGCTCATAGAAACAAACTATGTATAATTTATCACACGTAATCAAATCTTAGTAGTCTGTCTAATTGTCTGATATTCCACTCAGGGTTCCACTATCAAGCCCCTAGTGAGGCTACTTCAGGTCAAGCTCGCCTCAAAAACAAAGGAAACATCTATGTATGTTGAACTGACCGAGCATGTAAGTAGTCAGAAATCAGAATCAGATCCACAAAAAAATAAAAAGGCAGATACATGTAACACCTCCATGTGAAGGAATTTTAAAAAATGTATTTATTATGCTATTTTGAATTAATTTCATTTGAATGAACTCATATATCTAAGAAAATATCTTTTGTTATCTTCTGTTGGTCTGCTTATGTATCGGAGTATTTTTACTAACTGAAGCAAAGTCATCAAAGTGCTAAACTCTTTTTGATGTGTATCTTGCAATTGACATGCATTTAGATAATATAAATGTATGTATCATATTATGAAGGTAACTGACCACTTGATGGCGGGGATGGAAGACTTGATCGGCAAGGAGGGGAAGAATTCCATGAGGGTAAGTCCTCCCGAGGGATACACTGGAATCAGGGTGTCTGTATATGGAAGTTTGTCTGAAGTAATACTCCTTACTATCTCAGACAAGTTTTCATGAAAGATGTTGTCCAGGACCAGTACCTAAAGCTGTGTAATTGGATCATTATTCTTTGTTATTTCCATAATAAACCTGGGAGTTATGCCCCTTTAACCAATGTATAATAATTATTGTTATTTATATAGTAGGGTATTAAAACCATAACCATTGTAGGTTAGGATTTCGGTAACAGTTCTCGTCATAGTGTGTTTGGTTTAATTGCCTGTAATAGGTGGATAGATATCATTTATTGATTAATTCTAGATCTACTCTCCAACAGTAACCATTCCTGATTGAATAGACGGACAAAGTCATCTACAACTTTTCTGGTTATAATCCATTTTCATTATCTGTGGATTTTTTTTATGAGGAATCACATGTTCATGTCATATTAGTTAAAACATTGTATAAAGATAATTACTATATATCTATTTCCCCATACAGGAGTTGTATAAAGATAATTACTATATATCTATTTCCCCATACAGGAGTTGTATAAAGATAATTACTATATATCTATTTCCCCATACAGGAGTTGTATAAAGATAATTACTATATATCTATTTCCCCATACAGGAGTTGTATAAAGATAATTACTATATATCTATTTCCCCATACAGGAGTTGTATAAAGATAATTACTATATATCTATTTCCCCATACAGGAGTTGTAAAAGATAATTACTATATATCTATTTCCCCATACAGGAGTTGTATAAAGATAATTACTATATATCTATTTCCCCATACAGGAGTTGTATAAAGATAATTACTATCTATTTCCCCATACAGGAGTTGTATAAAGATAATTACTATATATCTATTTCCCCATACAGGAGTTGTATAAAGATAATTACTATATATCTATTTCCCCATACAGGAGTTATATAAAGATAATTACTATATATCTATTTCCCCATACAGGAGTTATATAAAGATAATTACTATCTATCTATTCCCCCATACAGGAGTTGTATAAAGATAATTACTATGTATCTATTTCCCCATACAGGAGTTGTATAAAGATAATTACTATATACCTATTTCCCCATACAGGAGTTATATAAAGATAATTACTATATACCTATTTCCCCATACAGGAGTTGTATAAAGATAATTACTATGTATCTATTTCCCCATACAGGAGTTGTATAAAGATAATTACTATATACCTATTTCCCCATACAGGAGTTATATAAAGATAATTACTATATACCTATTTCCCCATACAGGAGTTGTATAAAGATAATTACTATGTACCTATTTCCCCATACAGGAGTTGTATAAAGATAATTACTATATATCTATTTCCCCATACAGGAGTTGTATAAAGATAATTACTATCTATTTCCCCATACAGGAGTTGTATAAAGATAATTACTATGTACCTATTTCTCCATACAGGAGTGGTA
The DNA here is from genome assembly GCF_902652985.1 of Pecten maximus. Taxonomy (NCBI): domain Eukaryota; kingdom Metazoa; phylum Mollusca; class Bivalvia; order Pectinida; family Pectinidae; genus Pecten; species Pecten maximus. The sequence goes on along the minus strand of NC_047028.1, from coordinate 5,655,641 downwards.
TAAAGATAATTACTATATATCTATTTCCCCATACAGGAGTTGTATAAAGATAATTACTATGTACCTATTTCCCCATACAGGAGTTGTATAAAGATAATTACTATATATCTATTTCCCCATACAGGAGTTGTATAAAGATAATTACTATATACCTATTTCCCCATACAGGAGTTATATAAAGATAATTACTATCTATTTCCCCATACAGGAGTTGTATAAAGATAATTACTATATATATATTTCTCCATACAGGAGTTATATAAAGATAATTACTATATATCTATTTTCCCATACAGAAGTGGTATAAAGATAATTACTATATATCTATTTCCCCATACAGGAGTTATATAAAGATAATTACTATATACCTATTTCCCCATACAGGAGTTATATAAAGATAATTACTATGTACCTATTTCCCCATACAGGAGTGGTATTAAGATAATTACTATATACCTATTTCCCCATACAGGAGTGGTATAAAGATAATTACTATGTACCTATTTCCCCATACAGGAGTGGTATTAAGATAATTACTATATACCTATTTCCCCATACAGGAGTGGTATAAAGATAATTACTATGTACCTATTTCCCCATACAGGAGTTGTATAAAGATAATTACTATATATCTATTTCCCCATACAGGAGTTGTATAAAGATAATTACTATATACCTATTTCCCCATACAGTAGTGATATAAAGATAATTACTATGTACCTATTTCCCCATACAGTAGTGATATAAAGATAATTACTATGTATCTATTTCCCCATACAGGAGTTATATAAAGATAATTACTATATACCTATTTCCCCATACAGGAGTTGTATAAAGATAATTACTATGTACCTATTTCCCCATACAGGAGTTATATAAAGATAATTACTATATACCTATTTCCCCATACAGGAGTTGTATAAAGATAATTACTATATATCTATTTCCCCATACAGGAGTGGTATAAAGATAATTACTATGTACCTATTTCCCCATACAGGAGTGGTATAAAGATAATTACTATATACCTATTTCCCCATACAGGAGTTATATAAAGATAATTACTATATACCTATTTCCCCATACAGGAGTTGTATAAAGATAATTACTATATATCTATTTCCCCATACAGGAGTGGTATAAAGATAATTACTATATATCTATTTCCCCATACAGGATTGGTATACAGATAATTACTATGTATCTATTTCCCCATACAGGAGTGGTATAAAGATAATTACTATGTACCTATTTCCCCATACAGGAGTGGTATAAAGATAATTACTATCTATTTCCCCATACAGGAGTTGTATAAAGATAATTACTATATACCTATTTCCCCATACAGAAGTTGTATAAAGATAATTACTATCTATTTCCCCATACAGGAGTTGTATAAAGATAATTACTATGTACCTATTTCCCCATACAGGAGTTATATAAAGATAATTACTATACATGTATATCTATTTCCCCATACAGGAGTTGTATAAAGATAATTACTATAGATCTATTTCCCCATACAGGAGTGGTTCTATCATATGGATGAGAAGTATATCCGCAGATTTCTGTTACGTGACCACAACCTTAACGAGGAGCAGTACGAGATTCTTCAATGTTACGAAAAACTCATGATGAAGTAGGTGTTTTCAGCCACGCAGTGAGATCTGCATGTGTATGTTGTTAAAATCCAGAGTTGGTTTATTCTGATGATATATGTGTAAAATAATGTACCATGTAGGTCCCTAATGGTGAAGACTGACTGTAATAAAATTTTGTATGAAATATCATTTCAGCACATAGTCACAAATGTTCTATTTTCAATGAATGTTAGCATGAAATATCATGTATTTAAGTACATTAGTATGGAATATGATCATATGAGCGTATGATGGCATACATTTGTACTTCTCCGAATGTAATATTTCTATAAGTAGCAGTATCCTGTAGTTGAGGCCTAGTTATGTTGTAAGACTTGACGTGTGATTCTAACTTTCAGGGAGCATTACAAGAACCTTCACCTTTGTGGAGCTAGCAAACTGCCAGCAGATGCTTGTAAAATGTAAGTATTAGAGCAGGTCACACAGAAAATATAGAACACCATATCTTTGGGTAATTTACCCCAAACTGGTGAATTGGGTCAATTTAACTTGTTTCAGATGTTAACTTCAGTGTCCCGAATTCTAACACTTCCAATTGATAATATGTCTATTGTCCCCCGCTTTGCCAAAAAAGATTTGAAATTTGGGTTTGTCTATTTGTCTGTCTGTCTATTTGTCACCCAACAGTTCTAACTGATGTTAACAGATTTTCTTCAAATGTGGTAACCAGTTTTAAAGACTTCATGGCTAAACCAAGGTTAATTGCCGCTTTTAATTACCTGACTTTGTCTGTTTCCATGAAAGAGTTTAACTTGAAAAGTTGTAATAGATTTTTCTTCAAGCTTGATAACAAGGTTAAATACCTTAAGGGCTCGGCCAACGTTGATTGCCACTTTTGTCAGACTTTATTTGACAAAGTTATGGCCTCTTAAGTAACAAAAAAAAATTCTCAGCTGTTTCCATGCAATAACTCCTGCAAATATCCCTTTATCATCAAACTCGGTAATAGAGTTATCGCCCCTTGATTTAATGGGAAAAACATTGTATATTTGCCTTTAAATAACTCTCTCAAATATTTTCGGAAAGTACTATTCACATTGGGAACAGGTCTTAATGTAGTAAGGTCTCAACCAAATTCGTGATAGGGTTTGTTAATGGCAGATGAGAAGAGAATTCTTTCAAAATCAGTTTACTTTATCCCTTAATGCATGTTTGATACATGTTTGATAAAACATTTAACTTCTTTATAAGGCCTTCCCTTTTTCTTCAATACATTAGGGTTCAACATAAAGACATGTTTACTCATAACCTCAGAAATGTTTACATACAAAATGTCAGGAAAGTGGTTGATGTGAATTCCATGAATTTGCCTGTCTATATAACTAGTAGATGTTATTGTCAGTGTATTTCGTGTGATGTCATCAATTCTAACAAAACATGTCCAGATTTGATTGTCGGGTTGTGTTGCAGCAGCAGCTGTTTGTATAATGGTTTATGTTGAGTTTCAGTAAAAATCCATGATCTATTACAGTAATATATTTTCCAATAAATGACTAATTGATTATTGCCATGTTCACTGTAACCATGACAACTGTTTGTCTGATATACTTCAGGAGAAATATAGATAGCCATGCCCTGATCCAGCAAATAAAGAACAGTACATCGGGGAAAGATAAAGACTTTGATGAACCGGAACATGAGGATGGTGACTCCCCAGCAGGTACACTTTATAACCCTCATGTTGAAAATATGTCTGATAATGTGGAATATTAAATATGATTTGTCATTTTTAGCAAGATTGATTCACCTTTCAATAGCATGGCTAAGTTTTATCTTTGACATACAACAGATGTACTAAAGCTATACACTATACAACAGATATACTCAAACTATACACTATGTAATTAGCATCTTGTGGTTTAACTTGGGCTATTTCCTACCAAACTCCCTACACATTTGTATTAATTTACTAGTCTGGATCGATCTGTATATGTTTTGTGTTTGTCTTTTCTCTGTATTGTTTTGTCTCTTTGTATCCTATGGTCAGTGGTCAAGTCTGTCCTACATCATTGATACAGACCTTGACCTACTTTCAAGTTCAAAGGGGTCAAACACATCTTTTTTAAAGAAAGCTGAATAGGAAAATGTTATTATGTACTGGTTGTAATCAGGATGACATTATTGACAGATATTGTAGATAAGATCTGGGGCCTTAAACCTACTGTCTATGTACTGGTTATTATAGGGTGACATTAGGGACAGATATTGTAGATCTGGGACCTTAAACCTACTGTCTATGTACTGGTTATTATAGGGTGACATTATAGGGACAGATATTGTAGATAAGATCTGGGACCTTAAACCTACTGTCTATGTACTGGTTATTATAGGGTGACATTAGGGACAGATATTGTAGATCTGGGACCTTAAACCTACTGTCTATGTACTGGTTATTATAGGGTGACATTAGGGACAGATATTGTAGATAAGATCTGGGACCTTAAACCTACTGTCTATGTACTGGTTATTATAGGGTGACATTAGGGACAGATATTGTAGATAAGATCTGGGGCCTTAAACCTACTGTCTATGTACTGGTTATTATAGGGTGACATTAGAGACAGATATTGTAGATAAGATCCGGGACCTTAAACCTACTGTCTATGTACTGGTTATTATAGGGAGACATTAGGGACAGATATTGTAGATAAGATCTGGGACCTTAAACCTACTGTCTATGTACTGGTTATTATAGGGTGACATTAGGGACAGATATTGTAGATCTGGGACCTTAAACCTACTGTCTATGTACTGGTTATTATAGGGTGACATTAGGGACAGATATTGTAGATCTGTGACCTTAAACCTACTATCTATGTACTGGTTATTATAGGGTGACATTAGGGACAGATATTGTAGATAAGATCTGGGACCTTAAACCTACTGTCTAGGTACTGGTTATTATAGGGTGACATTAGGGACAGATATTGTAGATAAGATCTGGGACCTAAAACCTACTGTCTATGTACTGGTTTTTATAGGGTGACATTAGAGACAGATATTGTACATAAGATCTGGGACCTAAAACCTACTGTCTATGTACTGGTTATTATAGGGTGACATTAGGGACAGATATCATAGATAAGATCTGGGACCTAAAACCTACTGTCTATGTACTGGTTATTATAGGGTGACATTAGGGACAGATATTGTAGATAAGATCTGGGACCTTAAACCTACTGTCTATGTACTGGTTATTATAGGGTGGCATTAGGGACAGATATTGTACATAAGATCTGGGACCTTAAACCTACTGTCTATGTACTGGTTATTATAGGGTGACATTAGAGACAGATATTGTAGATAAGATCTGGGACCTTAAACCTACTGTCTATGTACTGGTTATTATAGGGTGACATTAGAGACAGATATTGTAGATCTGGGACCTTAAACCTACTGTCTATGTACTGGTTATTATAGGGTGACATTAGGGACAGATATTGTAGATCTGGGACCTTAAACCTACTGTCTATGTACTGGTTATTATAGGGTGACATTAGGGACAGATATTGTAGATCTGGGGCCTTAAACCTACTGTCTATGTACTGGTTATTATAGGGTGACATTAGGGACAGATATTGTAGATAAGATCTGGGACCTTAAACCTACTGTCTATGTACTGGTTATTATAGGGTGACATTAGGGACAGATATTGTAGATAAGATCTGGGACCTTAAACCTACTGTCTATGTACTGGTTATTATAGGGTTACATTAGGGACAGATATTGTAGGTAAGATCTGGGACCTTAAACCTACTGTCTATGTACTGGTTATTATAGGGTGACATGAGGGACAGATATTGTAGATAAGATCTGGGACCTTAAACCTACTGTCTATGTACTGGTTATTATAGGATGACATTAGGGACAGATATTGTAGATAAGATCTGGGACCTTAAACCTACTGTCTATGTACTGGTTATTATAGGGTGACATTAGGGACAGATATTGTAGATAAGATCTGGGGCCTTAAACCTACTGTCTATGTACTGGTTATATAGGGTGACATTAGGGACAGATATTGTAGATAAGATCTGGGACCTAAAACCTACTGTCTATGTACTGGTTATTATAGGGAGACATTAGGGACAGATATTGTAGATAAGATCTGGGACCTTAAACCTACTGTCTATGTACTGGTTATTATAGGGTGACATTAGGGACAGATATCATAGATAAGATATGGGACCTTAAACTTACTGTCTATGTACTGGTTATTATAGGGAGACATTAGGGACAGATATTGTAGATCTGGGACCTTAAACCTACTGTCTATGTACTGGTTGTTATAGGGTGACATTAGGGACAGATATTGTAGATAAGATCTGGGACCTTAAACCTACTGTCTATGTACTGGTTATTATAGGGTGACATTAGGGACAGATATTGTACATAAGATCTGGGACCTTACACCTACTGTCTATGTACTGGTTATTATAGGGTGACATTATATAATTAGGGACAGATATTGTAGATCTGGGGCCTTAAACCTACTGTCTATGTACTGGTTATTATAGGGTGACATTAGAGACAGATATTGTAGATAAGATCTGGGACCTTAAACCTACTGTCTATGTACTGGTTATTATAAGGTGACATTAGGGACAGATATTGTAGATAAGATCTGGGACCTTAAACCTACTGTCTATGTACTGGTTATTATAGGGAGACATTAGGGACAGATATTGTAGATAAGATCTGGGACCTAAAACCTACTGTCTATGTACTGGTTATTATAGGGAGACATTAGGGACAGATATTGTAGATAAGATCTGGGACCTAAAACCTACTGTCTATGTACTGGTTATTATAGGGTGACATTAGGGACAGATATTGTAGATAAGATCTGGGACCTAAAACCTACTGTCTATGTACTGGTTATTATAGGGAGACATTAGGGACAGATATTGTAGATAAGATCTGGGACCTTAAACCTACTGTCTATGTACTGGTTATTATAGGGTGACATAATTAGGGACAGATATTGTACATAAGATCTGGGACCTTACACCTACTGTCTATGTACTGGTTATTATAGGGTGACATTAGGGACAGATATTGTAGATCTGGGGCCTTAAACCTACTGTCTATGTACTGGTTATTATAGGGTGACATTAGAGACAGATATTGTAGATAAGATCTGGGACCTTAAACCTACTGTCTATGTACTGGTTATTATAGGGTGACATTAGGGACAGATATTGTAGATAAGATCTGGGACCTTAAACCTACTGTCTATGTACTGGTTATTATAGGGAGACATTAGGGACAGATATTGTAGATAAGATCTGGGACCTTAAACCTACTGTCTATGTACTGGTTATTATAGGGTGACATAATTAGGGACAGATATTGTAGGTAAGATCTGGGACCTTAAACCTACTGTCTATGTACTGGTTATTATAGGGTGACATGAGGGACAGATATTGTAGATCTGGGACCTTAAACCTACTGTCTATGTACTGGTTATTATAGGGTGACATTAGGGACAGATATTGTAGATAAGATCTGGGACCTTAAACCTACTGTCTATGTACTGGTTATTATAGGGTGACATGAGGGACAGATATTGTAGATCTGGGACCTTAAACCTGCTGTCTATGTTCTGGTTATTATACGGTGACATTAGGGACAGATATTGTAGATAAGATCTGGGACCTTAAACCTACTGCCTATGTACTGGTTATTATAGGGTGACATTAGGGACAGATATTATAGATAAGATCTGGGACCTTAAACCTACTGTCTATGTACTGGTTATTATAGGGTGACATTAGGGACAGATATTGTAGATCTGGGGCCTTAAACCTACTGTCTATGTACTGGTTATTATAGGGTGACATTAGGGACAGATATTGTAGATAAGATCTGGGACCTTAAACCTACTGTCTAGGTACTGGTTATTATAGGGTGACATTAGGGACAGATATTGTAGATAAGATCTGGGACCTTAAACCTACTGTCTATGTACTGGTTATTATAGGGTGACATTAGGGACAGATATTGTAGATAAGATCTGGGACCTTAAACCTACTGTCTAGGTACTAGTTATTATAGGGTGGCATTAGGGACAGATATTGTAGATAAGATGTGGGACCTTAAACCTACTGTCTATGTACTGGTTATTATAGGGTGACATTAGGGACAGATATCATAGATAAGATATGGGACCTTAAACCTACTGTCTATGTACTGGTTATTATAGGGTGACATTAGGGACAGATATTGTAGATCTGGGACCTTAAACCTACTGTCTATGTACTGGTTATTATAGGGTGACATTAGGGACAGATATTGTAGATAAGATCTGGGACCTTAAACCTACTGTCTATGTACTGGTTATTATAGGGTGACATTAGAGACAGATATTGTAGATCTGGGGTCTTAAACCTACTGTCTATGTACTGGTTATTATAGGGTGACATTAGGGACAGATATTGTAGATAAGATCTGGGACCTTAAACCTACTGTCTATGTACTGGTTATTATAGGGTGACATTAGAGACAGATATTGTAGATCTGGGACCTTAAACCTACTGTCTATGTACTGGTTATTATAGGGTGACATTAGGGACAGATATTGTAGATAAGATCTGGGACCTTAAACCTACTGTCTATGTACTGGTTATTATCACATACCTATGTAATCTTACAATAGTGATACAACAAATGTCGGTGGATGTTTTCTGTCGGTTTGTATCACACATGTGTGATACAAGATGTTGTATCACCATACTAGCCGGAACTACTTTTAAGGGGAATTCCCTTTTCCATGAAACTAAAAATAGAAAGTTCATTGGAAGAAATAAAGTGAAGCTGTATCTTACAACATTGATTAAAAATTATAAAAACATTTTTTTTTAAATAAATGCATTTAATTACAAATAAAAATCAATTACTTGAATATTTTAAATGTACGTTTATTTCTCTTAAATGAATATTGTCCTCCCGACATTTCTGTCGTCTGCTAGAGTCTGTTTGAGAGCTCATAGTCTATCATCATAACATGGAACTTTCGGACGTTAACTTTGAAATTCTTCATGATATTATATTTGATGAGGGGATAACGAGGAAGGGTTTGTAAATGACGGAGAAAATCACATTGTTCCTTCACAGCAGCCCGTACAAACATCTAACCCCTCATTACCTGCGTCTCCTCTCCAAGTTATGCCTGTCAGAGGTCATTTAATCCAAAACTTTTTGTAAATCCCGAGAATTCATCCAGATGTCCAATCAAATCATTTAAACTTTACGCGAAACACAGGCCACACGAAATGAACACTGCAGAATCTCCCTTTTATCTTGCTGTCAATCACAACGAGAACGGTAAACGGTGGTTTAAAAATCAGCCAGTGGGGAAAAATAAGCTTTCTGATATGATGAAAACCATGGCAAACAATGCCGGCCTTGTTGGAAAAAAGACCAACCAATCCCTCCGTAAAACTCTGTGCACAAAACTTTTGCATTCTGGCGTAGCACCGACAACAATCATGCAGTTGAGTGGTCATAAAAATGTCAACAGTGTGAATAATATTATGCAGTGGCATCCATGCAGCAGCAACGAGAAATGTGCGAACTTCTACAAAATGTCCCCGAAACATCTTTGTCAGCAAAGTCTGTCCGATCGACAATTTCTCGTAGTGAAGTGGCAAAGAGAAATATCCAGAAATGAAAACGCGGTCGAACCAGTTAAAAATCCAATGCCAAGGTCATCTGAAGATTGTCAAAATCTTGCCACGGGAATGTTTTCTGGGGCAAATATTACTGGCGGCACATTTAACATTTCATTTCAAATATCTTCCCAATCTTCCTCTCAAGTTATATCTCCTCCTAGGAAATATCGTAGAATCCTACGAATCACTGACGATGACGATGACTCGGTGTGACATGTCACTTGTTTTTGTGAATGAATTGCACGCGCTGTGACGTAGTCGCTCAACGATGTCTAGGTATGGAGAATATGTGTTTGATGCCATCGATATATAGGTTTAATTTGATTTTTTTACTATATCAATGCTTAACTAATGCTAAATCAAATTAAATTAAACAGTATTTGTAAAGTTTGCTGCTTGAAGTAAACGATGTTGTATTTTAAATCATAATTAAATGCCGAACACTTTCACTGACAGTTGGGAGAATTTATTAACATATATCTGATTGAAAATAAAAGATTTGACATCAATTAGTGCTGTGATTTTCCTTTACATTTTCAGTTTGAAAACAGAAGGGAGTTAATCAGTACAAAAATATTGATCAAGTGTAAACTGCCTAGATCTGTCAACTAGCTTGGCCTACACTTTTAATCAGTTGACGAACTCATGATGACGAGATGACGATTTTTTTTCTTCATTGAAAACGAAAATAATACATAGTGATGTGACGCCACTTGAAACCGCAAATGGATTCCATAATTAAGGAAAGTTGCAATTAATAAAGGTATGTGATAAAAGCAAAACCACCCATATGTGTTGATCTGTCGAGTCGGATCGCCCTCGTTTCTTGCGCGGAGGAAAAATATCACTCGTGTGCTCCGCACACTCGTGATATTTTCCTCCGCGCAAGAAACGAGGGCGATCCGACTCGACAGATCAACACATATGGGTGGTTTTGCTTATTTATAGGGTGACATTGGGGACAGATATTGTAGATAAGATCTGGGACCTTAAACCTACTGTCTATGTACTGGTTATTATAGGGTGACATTATAGGGACAGATATTGTAGATCTGGGACCTTAAACCTACTGTCTATGTACTGGTTATTATAGGGTGACATTAGGGACAGATATTGTAGATCTGGGACCTTAAACCTACTGTCTATGTACTGGTTATTATAGGGAGACATTAGGGACAGATATTGTAGATAAGATCTGGGACCTTAAACCTACTGTCTATGTACTGGTTATTATAGGGTGACATTAGGGACAGATATTGTAGATAAGATCTGGGACCTTAAACCTACTGTCTATGTACTGGTTATTATAGGGTGACATTAGGGACAGATATTGTAGATAAGATCTGGGACCTTAAACCTACATTTAGATAATTTACATAGAGACACACTTTAACTCAGTCACCTTTTGTAGATTATATAAATTGTATGGTCTTAATATTACTTTCTTATTTCAGATGTGTCAAGAGTGACATTCACTTTGGAAGAAACTCCAAATACACCCAATGAAGCGAAGCACTTTTTTGATAAACATATTCAGAGGCCAGTTAGCCATATGGTTAGTATCAAAATATCTGTCAGTGTTCTGATGTAAAGATTACTAGTTCTATGCGTCCCCTAACCTAGTAGGCGGGTATAAGTATTATCCCACAGTTCACTGATTTATCTCCTGTTTTAGATGTGAGAGAATTTCTCTGTCAGCCCCTAGGGTATGATAGATTGCACGCGCTAACCTTCTGAACCGGAAGTACTTCTAGAACTACTTTTTGAGTGACGTCACTATGGTTCCCACATTGCTATTTAATGTTAAATATGCATAAGAGACACACAGTTTTATGAAATGACAAACTATACTATTGTTAAAATCAGAATGGTTTCACGGATACCTTATTTTAGTGTTCTGTTTTGATAGATATTGTGAATTATTTCTAGACCTATGCTTTCTTGTGTAATGATATTGGTCTGTATTTGTTTGGGACTGTGAGGGGTACTTCTTCCAATGAGGATGTTTACAAACGGACATTCATCACCGATGGGATATGTATTTATTTAAAGTTGTGGGAGAAAAATAATCGTTCCCTACCTAGGGAGTGTGACAAAGAAATCTCAACCCTCGGGGTAATTTATGAATGTCTAACCCTCTGCAAGTCTCGGGCTGGACGTTCATGAATTCCCCCTCGGGTGGAGATTTCTCTGTCACACCCCCAAGGCAGGGAAATGTTCTATTAATCACTTAATCTGTATGGTTATCTACTTGGCTATCTGTCCAAATTAAAAAGTCCATGTACAAGTCTCACAATATATATTTGCGATATTTATACATTGACATCAGGAGGCTATATCTGGGTTATCATTGAACATTAAAAAGACGAGATAGACAATACACCTCTCAATCATATTAAGTAGTTTGGTCAGGAGACGTGGGATGGATTGGGACAGTTATCCTGATAACACTTACATTCTTGTTACCTGTAGCAATGTTAGGTAGACTTAGATCAGTAGAAATGAGATAATACATCCTTACTGATTTTTGATTGACAGAATGTGTATGGTTTCTCCACTGGACTGCAAGCTCATGATCGAATCACAAAGAACCGGCAAATCACAGGGATGAACTCAATTCGAGAGCAGTGGAGTAACAAACGCAGCAATAACTTACAGCTTCAGCGCATGAGGACAATCCGGAAAATGCCAGAACGAGCTATTTCATGGTCTGAGGAGGATGCGGAGGGGGCACATATGCGAGAGCATCACAAACCTCGACAACGTGCCATGACGATGAATAATGACGGGTCATCTATTCCGACCAATCACATGTTCAATGAGCCTAAGAATACCGTGATTGAAATAGATGAAAATGCCGTATTTGAGGGTACAGAAGATGAACCACTTATGGACGATAAGGACAACAGTGGTAAGAACAATACTAAGGGGGACGACTCAGGTTCTGTTCCAAAAGGTGATTCTATTGATCGGCATGGACAACTTACAAGGCAGGGAGCTGTGGCTGTAGAAGACATACCTCTAAAGCCTGTTGGTGACCTCCAGCGACATCATTCCTTAGACTGAACGACTGAGGGAATTTTTGTCCAGGTTTATCTGATTCTGGGAAATGTGATTATATATCAACTGATATGATGGGAGCTTGGCTGGATTTTAGATAACTTAAAAGTTCAGATATGTAGCATTGGATATATTCCTTCCTTCTGACTGTATAAACTGATGAGGGCTATTCCAAAATGATCTGTGTGGGAGGGGTTGGAGGCACATTCCAAAATGATCTGTGTGGGAGGGGTTGGAGACACATTCCAAAATTATCTTTGTGGGAGGGGTTGGAGACACATTCCAAAATTATCTTTGTGGGAGGGGTTGGAGACACATTCCAAAATTATCTTTGTGGGAGGGGTTGGAGACACATTCCAAAATTATCTTTGTGGGAGGGGTGAGAGGCACTTGTATTTAAATTTGATGGGTGATGGGGATAAAGCCCCATTTTTCTAGTATTCCTTATAATCTTTATGTTCTAATATTTGATGGGTGGTGGGGACCTCCCACCCCTACCACAAGGATAATTTTGGTACAACCCTAAACTAAAACTCAAATGATGAAATTCAATCTAAAGTTTAAGTGTTTATAATATAGATAGCTTTGTTCTCGCCATTTCACCATGTTTATATTTAATACTACCCGGTAATGGTTTGATTTTATAACCTGTGTTCAATAATTAAAGAAGAATAATGTTATAATCGACAAGTTCAAAGTCAAACTTGAGACCTAGTCTGTTATGGTTATGCCAGCATGAAGTTTTTTGTGATTAATTTTTCTCTAACAGACAGTTTTTATTAAGTATTTTTATATCAACATCATGTTTGAACTGTATATTTTCCAAGCATTAGATATGTTAAGAATATTTTCAAGTAAAAAAGAAATCCTTTCATTCCCATATACCATATTTTACATTTTTTTATTTACATGTGCTAAGGTATGTGTATGTGTATAATATATTGTTGGATGTTTGGGACAGTTAAGTGTGGTTGACTGACCTATTGACTTGCAGGGTCTGAGTATCTAATGAGGTGTGATACTGAGGATAAGACACTCTACCCTGGTACTCACCACTGTCTAAGTGGAGTATGGAGTAGCCTAGGTTGTGTGTTATAACTGTTTCTGTTAGTATTCATCGCCCAATAAGTTTGGCAGGACATCTACCAACAGGTGCCATTCTTGTGTTCAGAGGGTCTTTTGGAGTATATCTCCAAAACTGTTCAAAATAACTTCCTTAAACTGTCTACACCCATAAATCAAGTGGTTTAGTACTTAGTGCCTTTTTGCTATGGAGCAGTTTTAATTTTTGATTTTGTTACCATGGAAACAATTATTCAATTCACTGATTTTAGTGCTTTCTTCAAAACCATTAATTAAAAAAAAACAAACTTGTGGAGTCGTTAAACTGTACTATATAGATACACCGACTGATTGGTTACCAGTTACTTACTGTAGAGCGATGATTTATTTCGGATACTCTCAATTCCTCCACTGTCCACTATAGCTCAACTGTGTTAGATTAGAATTTCATCACCATTGCTGTTCCATCGTATTGATGTTTGCCTCCAAATATCTTAACCATAATCTCAATGTGATATCATACCTGTGACTGGGCTTCCTGGGCGAGGGATCTCAATGTGATATCATACCTGTGACTGGGCTTCCTGGGCGAGGGATCTGAATGACTAAGTCCTGGTGTATTATTTTCAAGAGATGATCAAAGCATACGAACATGAGCCTTCAAAAACACAGACTCTCACGAAGTTACGTACATTTTACACTCATGAAAACTGTCAACATTTTACCATATTGATGACATGTATATGATATTCAATGGGGAACTTCTGAATCTCCTCTATAGATCACATTGGTATAATATAGTAATTGTTGGGCTTCATTCATTTTGTACGCCTTGAAAATCTTATTTGTGCTAACATTTTTGGTCCAGAAAGTTTGCTATTGTATATAGAATATTCCATTGGTCCAGAAAGTTTGCTATTGTATATAGAATATTCCATTTAAGAAATCACTTTTTTAACATTCCTGTACTGTTAAATAATCCGCATCTGAATGTTCCCTTTAACATGTCCGGGCTGTATCCTGTTGTTATCGTTGTTTGGAATGTTACTGCTGACTTTTATTAGCTCGTCTCTTCGAAGAAGAGTGAGAGCTTATGTCGTCACTCCGGCGTCGGCGTTGGTTTTCCAAATGTTAATTTTTTGGTGCAAGTGTTGAAAGGCATAGTAATTTATGGTAATATGGTCCCTGTGGGGGTCAAACTATCCCCTCCCGGAGTTAAACTAAAAGATTTTTTGGGAAAAAAACAGCTTTTTGAAAATTTTTGGACTTAGAAAATTTTTGCGTTAAGTGTTTGGTGCAAGTGTTAAGAGGTTTTAATACATCACTTTATAATTGTACTAGGGTGCTGATATTTGGCAATAGAGTCCCTATGGAGTAAGACAATCCCTTCCTGGAGTAAAACTTGGATTTTTCTTTTTAAATCTGTGTTTTTTCTGTTTTTGTTTTTAAATCTTTGGACTTTGTGTTAAGTTTATATTGTGAGTGTTGAAAGGCATAGTAATACATGGTATTAGGTTCCCTGTGGGGGTTAAACTATCCCTTGCCGGAGTTAAACTGAAATATTTTTTTTGGGAAAAAACACATTTAAAAAAAAAAATTTTGTGCAAATGTTGAAAGCTATTTAACACATCACTTTATGATTGTACTAGGGTGCTGATATTTGGTAAAAGAGTCCCTATGGAGTTACACTATCCCTTCTTGGGGTGAAACTGAAAATAAAACAATGTGAAAATGCTCACAATAGACAATTTATATCGGTCCACATTTTTCAAGGGAGACAACTCTCATTAGGATAATATTTTGTCAAAAAATTGAAGAAATATGTCCAAAAGCAATTACATTTGTATTTAATATATTCATTTAATCTACCAAAGCATAGCTTGTCTCCTGAATGTTTGTCAATAAATAATTTATATATAAATAAATTGGTATGGTTTTGAAAATTGCATGAATTCACAAAGCATAATCTGATCAAGTAAACAATATAAATATTATTAATGCAATTTGCGAAACCATTCCAATTAATATATTTTGATTATTTATTGACAAACATTTGCGAGACGAGCTATGCTGTTCTCGAACAGCTCTTGTATTATTTATATGGTTACAATACACCTTATCTATGTTAAATCTACAGACTAGTTAAGATTTCAGCTGCTGGGTAAAACTGCTACTACTCCGGTAAATCAAAATTGTGATGATATAAAGATATCTATGTCTGCCAACTTCCTTAAAATGTTGTGGGACTGTCAGAAGGTTCATATTTTAAGCCTGTGTAAAAGTAAAGACAACATTTTGACAATCAAATGAGGTAAACTTAAAGCTATAGTTTTAAACTGTAACATTGTTTAAATTATGAACCGCCTTTTTCTGTGATAAATTATTAATTAAGAAGGCAGTGTGCGACTGCATTTGTAGATCTCCTTAAACCTACATTTATGGTCGGATAAACAAGATAAATGAACTCTTACATTTAAAAAAAAAAATTCTTATAATTTATAAGAACACTGTGTCTAGTCTTGTGTTTATTTTTCCTAGAACTACATTCCCATTGTGGATGTTGTAAATAAATAAATGGTCAATTTTTGGTATGAATTTGAAAAGGAAAACTCATGCAGAAGGAAATTTATTTGATCTCTAAATTATCAATCAAACTATTTTCTCTGGCAGAATATTGAAGACAATCATTTCAGTATATATGGCGAAATCACATAATGCTGGCTATGTCCCTGGTGAAATCATGACATCATTAATTTTGTAAATGTTACTGACAACAACCAAGTTGTTACCTTTTGGGTACAGTTTTGTTAGTCAGATTAAGATACAGATCATCATTATATACTATATAGTGTGTGGATTGTTCATTGTTGTAACGGACAATTCACTAGAAGGAAATGAAGTAGCAAAACAACAGATAGATAGAGGCTAACTAACATTTTCAATTATTTTTTGATAGCTCATCCAATTTGCACACACTGACAAACAGGCAGAAATGCTTTTTTGCTTGATTAAAAATATACTGTTGCATGGTAAATATTGTGGTCAGCTGAACGTGACTACTCGTCGCCACCATCTTTATAATATTATTGTTTTGTACAATCAAAATAGAAGAGCAGGTGATTTTAACGGAGAACAATTTTAAATCATGTAATAAATCACTTTGATTTTATTTAAAATCTGTAACAGTTAAATTGTATTGTTAATCTGAACTGATTTTATTGTGTGGCCTGCAAAATGCAGGCAACATACAGGAATCATTATGTCAGTGATGGTGGCGGCGGCGGCGGCGGCGGAGTCCTCACAGAGGTTTCCATGCGGTTACTCAAGTTCTCTTAGTCAGATCAAGCTCGCACTACATGCAGATCTTCCGTATCACAGGTGCTTGCTTGGGAAGGCTTTTCATGTACGAAAGGTCAAAGGTCAAGGTCACTTGCTAAAAATAGAAAATGTGTGCTACCATCAATAGGAAATCTGTTTCCATTTACAAACTCATGCAATCAACCAACTTTCTATACAGGTGACACATCAACTTTGTGTAATTCTTGTTTAAAATCTGTAACAGTTAGATTGTATTGTTAGTCTGAACAAAGCCAGGTTTATTGAAATGTTTCAAAATGTAAAATTGTTTAGACAAATGATTCTGATTCCATGATTGTACATTTTGTCCTTGAGACCCAAGGATTATATTAACCATTGTTTTCTCCAGACAAGTATTCATTTACTTTAATACTACATTTGTAATATTTCTCTACTTTTTTGTTTGTTGTATTTTTTTTTACGGTATTTATTGTTAATTTAACATTATAATCTATTCAGTATATATTGATAATTTAACATTATAATCTATTCAGTATATATTGATAATTTAACATTATAACCTAGCTATTCAGTATATATTGATAATTTAACATTATAACCTAGCTATTCAGTATATATTGATAATTTAACATTATAATCTATACAGTATTTATTGATCACAGTTTTGATCAACTGTTTAATTCTACAAACATGTACTTTGAACTTTTTATATAAAATTGTTTTTTTTTCTTTTCCTGTAACATAGTAAAAGATATACATGTAAAATGTATGATTATTTGACACACTACAATATACTGTTGTAATGTTGTATACATTGTATATTGCTCATTGTTTTCCTGCCACATTTAAAGGCATAAGTTGTTAATTCAGTCTATATTTACATTTATCCGCATAATTTATATCATTATATTTCATTTGTCATTGCTGTATATAGCAGTCACACCTAAATCATGTGTCACCAAAAGTCATGGTAAGTTAAGCCATCAGGGATGGTTTTTACCCTGGAATGGTACATTAAAATTGTCTTAATATTCTCAGTTTGATAATTATCTAATGATCTAGCTGGCCTAAATAGGCCTACTTGTATTTGATAGTATATTATTATCTAAAAGATTTTATACAATGTTCCTCGTCAAATCATTGATCATCCTCGTCATTCAATAAGAGTTACTTCCCTTCTTTCGTACCATTGCACTGTTGTCCATTAAACATCTTATGACCATTTCAGACAATTTTACTGTGAAAAAAATACATCACTCAGTGTCGCCAACCTGCAATGGTAGAATGTCTGTCCATGGTCCTTTAAAATCAAAAGTGATAATTCTCACAAGAATCATCAAAATGAGGGTAATATGTACACAAAATATACAGAAATTGCATTTTAATCTTTGTTTTTTGTACCATTATCACATTTATGTGTTTAGATGGTGTTTTTTAGCCATGTTAAAATGTTTTCCTGAACATTTAAACTTTCAGAAATGATTTTTTAGTATTATAAAATATCCATTGTGGTTCAATGTTTACCAAGGAATAAGAAAAATAAATCAAGGAGGTCATTATAAAGTATCGGATTTCAATGAGTTTTAGGTCACCTGAGGTGTCTTCAAGGTCGAAGGTGTCAAATGTGTTAGAAACTTTAAATGACTTCTTATCGTAAACCAAGAGACCCAGGGCCATGATACTAAGCCAGTAGGATGTTGGGACAAGAGTTACAAAATTATTTCAACTGAATGTCCTTGACCTACTTTCAAAGTCACAGGGATGAAGGACTACCAACTTTGTTGAAATGCATAACCTTGACCTACTTGAAGGTCATATGGGTCAGATGTGTTAATAACCAAGAGGCTTTATAACCATAATATTGACAAATCTCATGCTGGCATGAAGGGCTACCAAAGGTGTTCAAATGTTCAATGACCTTGATGTGCTAAAATCTAAAAACAACTGCTCAGTAACTAAGAGGCCCAGGGTCATGATATTGGGACAGTGTAGCTTGATTTGATAACAGACTGAAAAATGTGTTTAGTTGAATGACCTTGACTTACATCTACCTTCAAGGTCACACTGGTCAAATGTGTTGAATTCTTAATTTAAAAAAACATCAAAATATCAGCTATCAGTATGTATATCAGAACTCTTGTTTCATGAATATGATAGACTATGATACGATCACGTTGACCGGTGACAAAATCAGGTGAGTACGCAGCACGCATTTGTTGATTTCTATGAAATATGACAGGTTATATTGACCAATTCTAGATTAAGTTTTAAACATGTAATTGTCCTAATTTCTCATTGCTATAATTGTGATTTCTGATTTGTTACAGTATTAAACTTTTACATTCCGGTGATAACTACATATTTATAAAAAATAAGGATAAACAATGTATATTTATGAGGTTATATACTGGTACTATGTACAGGGTACATGGGGTACATGTAGTTATATACTGGTACTATGTACAGGGTACATGTATATGTAGTTATATACTGGTATTATGTACAGGATACATGTATATGTAGTTATATACTGGTACTATGTACAGGGTACATGGGGTACATGTATATACATGTAGTTATATACTGGTACTATGTACAGGGTACATGTATATGTAGTTATATACTGGTATTATGTACAGGATACATGTATATGTAGTTATATACTGGTACTATGTACAGGGTACATGGGGTACATGTATATACATGTAGTTATATACTGGTACTATGTACAGGGTACATGTATATACATGTAGTTATATACTGTACTATGTACAGGGTACATGTATATACATGTAGTTATATACTGTACTATGTACAGGGTACATGTATATATACATGTAGTTATATACTGGTATTATGTACAGGGTACATGTATATACATGTAGTTATATACTGGTACTATGTACAGGGTACATGTATATGTAGTTATATACTGGTACTATGTACAGGGTACATGTATATGTAGTTATATACTGGTATTATGTACAGGATACATGGGGTACATGTATATACATGTAGTTATATACTGGTACTATGTACAGGGTACATGGGGTACATGTATATACATGTAGGTATATACTGTACTATGTACAGGGTACATGGGGTACATGTAGTTATATACTGGTACTATGTACAGGGTACATGTATATGTAGTTATATACTGGTACTATGTACAGGGTACATGTATATACATGTAGTTATATACTGGTATTATGTACAGGGTACATGTATATACATGTAGTTATATACTGGTACTATGTACAGGGTACATGTATATGTAGTTATATACTGGTACTATGTACAGGGTACATGGGGTACATGTATATACATGTAGGTATATACTGTACTATGTACAGGGTACATGGGATACATGTAGTTATATACTGTACTATGTACAGGGTACATGTATATGTAGTTATATACTGGTATTATGTACAGGGTACATGTATATACATGTAGTTATATACTGGTACTATGTACAGGGTACATGTATATACATGTAGTTATATACTGTACTATGTACAGGGTACATGTATATACATGTAGTTATATACTGGTACTATGTACAGGGTACATGTATATACATGTAGTTATATACTGTACTATGTACAGGGTACATGCATATACATGTAGTTATATACTGGTATTATGTACAGGGTACATGTATATACATGTAGTTATATACTGGTACTATGTACAGGGTACATGTATATACATGTAGTTATATACGGTACTATGTACAGGGTACATGTATATACATGTAGTTATATACTGGTACTATGTACAGGGTACATGTATATGTAGTTATATACTGGTACTATGTACAGGGTACATGGGGTACATGTAGTTATATACTGGTACTATGTACATGTATGGGGGTAAATGCTGGTAATCGTATGTTCTACCATTTATTGTGTCTACTCAAGAAAATGTCCTATTTTATTCCTCAGTGGAATGCTGTGATTACTGTTATTTTTTACCTTGTAGGTTTTGTATGGATACCACTTTTGACAAAATTTTACATAATGAGGTTAGAAATCAAGAAGAAAGCTTATAACCAGGTTACATCCTTTCTCTGCCTTAGCTGAAAACAAACAAAAATGATAAGGGTACCACAGATGTCCGTTAGAATAATGGGTCTGATCGAGTGTCAGCTAACGAGACAATGTCACACACTTAATTAGATGTATATTCAATTCTGTGACAATAGCAATAGATACCGACAATCAATTAATCGTGGCCTGATCAGATGTTGAGGATGTTGATGTATCAGCTTTAACCCCACACAATTATCATAATATCAAATGTTTCTCCTTCTGCTACCTCTAAGTCATTATACTTGTTATTTAGATTCGTTTTCATTTTGATAACATTTTACAGCAGCTGCTAAATGATGGCTATTTTTATACAGATTTTGCTGTTGAAATAACATAAGTGCACAAAGCATAATTTCATGTGTTGGAATGTACGTACAAATGTAGTCTGTAATTGTAGGAATTCACATCCGTCATATCAGGAACGTACATACGAGGGCTGATTGATATGTTGTGAGCCTCATATTGAAGGATTTAAATTTTGCCTGATGCTGAATCAATTTAAAGCCACAATCGTGAATGGCAGCCATGGCAATGACGAACTTGTGAACAGGAGTATTGTCCTGATAGAATAACACACCTTTAGAGAGCTTTCCGCAGCACTTAAGTTTAATATTTTCCCGTAGCTGCATCAGACGAGAAGCATAGTATTTGCCATTGATTGTTTGTCCCTTTAGAGATGATCTATCAGCAGAACACCATCTACAACCCAGAAAACTGAGGCCATATTAATTATTATTGTAACCTTCCCAGCTGATTGAACAGTCTTTGCCTTCTTTGGTGGGGGAGAGCCATGGTTCTTTCATTGTTCTGATTGTTGTTTGGCCTCTAAGGTAAAATGATGGACCCATTGTTTCATCCATGAAGAAAGTTGGCTGGATCTTCCTCATATTTGTTAATATTAGCATGTGATAATGTGCGCCTGGTGTGCTTCTGATCAACTGTCCGAAGTCTTGGTACCCATCGGGCCGAAAGCGTTCTCATTGAAGATCCTCTGTCAGAATGGAATGTACTCTTTCTTGTGAAATGCCAACTCTACTGGCTATATATCTTTCTGTGACTCGTCTGTCAGTCATAACAATATAATGAACTTTATTGACCATTTCTGGGGTTGCAACATTGACAGAAATTTCAGGACGGGGGTCATCCTCAACGTTTTCACAGTATCATATGAAGGGGAATCTTTCCCTTGTGTTGTTACCATATCATTATGGATATCCTTAGGTGTTAAACCTTTTTTATGCAAATATTGAATCACTGCTCTTTCACCGATTTTGTCTATGTTTCAAAAGCCGCTTGTCTTGTTTACTTTAGAGTGCTACCTCGTCGATATAAACTAACCAAATCAGACCAGTCATTGGGTACACAGCCTTATATAGTCAGAGAATGATCGGGTAGGACGTAAAAAGGACATCCTTGAGTACCTCCTTCAATACGAGGCTCAAAACATTCAATCAGCCCTCGTACAGATATATCACCGGTCATATATTTTAAGTTTTCTATATATCATTTGGGACATTTTTTATTTGGATTCAGGTTTATCTGCTATTTGTTTACACATTTACCTATGTTGAAACGGATGTAATATAATTTGGTCGGTGTGGTAAGGTATGTAAATCATAACATTGAGAAATGCTATTTGTTAAATGATAAAGGTCAATAACATTCAGATATATTTAAATGCCGTAAAGTCTACTTATATTATAAAAACCTGCCTATAAAGGCCACATTTTGGGTCTTCATCTCACACAGATCAATGTTAAGGGACCCACTTTATGTTCCCTTACTGACCTTAATAGACAGGTTTGACGAGACACTGGTTTGTATAATATGGTAATTAGTGTATATGTGTTGTGACATGACAAATGGCAACCAGACAAATAAATAAATTATAATCATTGTGTATTGTTAGATACAAGTGTTTAATACTAACAAAAATACTCAAAGATAAGTTAAAGACAGATATGGGTGGAGGAATAGAGAAAATAGAAGACAGCTATGGGTGGAGAAATAGAGAAAAAAGAAGACAGCTATGGGTGGAGAAATAGAGAAAATAAAAGACGGATATGGATGAAAAGTAAGAGAAAACTTACATGGAGATATTGGTGGAGAAATAGAGAAAATTAGGACAAAGGTTCATATGAAAATATTAATTGGAGGAATTTCCTTTAAGTTGAATATATTTTGGTACACATTTATAGATAAGGTATGGAAGTAATACATATTATTAGGTGCAGTGCATAATAATTCTAATATCAGATAGTTATCACATGCTATTCAATACAATGGTACATATATTAATTGTGTGTGAAGTGGCGTAGCTGTGTTTCTATGTGAGGTATAATATCTTGTCATGTATGTTAATACCAATCCTGATATCTAAGTTATAATACTGTCTTCAATATTAATGTCAGGTCTGCTAGTCTGATAAATGCTATACAAATTAATTATCTGCCCTGACTCAGCCACACTGATTTGTGATATGGAAACATTACTTACATCTCGCACCATTAGTCTGCGGTGGCCTCCCCAATAAAGGAGATATTCTTGTAGTAGTGATCAACAGCCCGATAATCATTATTATCAATCACATTTTGATTAGTTGTATCCATTGATACAAGTTGTATGAAATACATTAGTGTATATTGAACATTTAAGATATTAGCTATGCCGACACAGTCGTAATATCCCGAATAATCAATCTCAGAATCGTCCTCCTTCGGAATTTCAATATTTCCAATTGATAATGACAGGTAAATTTTATCAATAAATACAGAAAATAACACAAAAAGTAGAATTTGTTCACTGATGTGAAATAACATATTTTCTGCAAAGTAAAAAATAATACTTTTACAGAAACGCAAAGTGAAATCTGTACAAAAAGGACTAATATGAGACCACGTCATTGTTAGGGGTTTTAATTTGATTTTGAATTCTTTTTTTAGTTCTCGGAGAATTTAAAAATGATTTGATAAACTTTTGTGACATGTATTTGTTATTAATGGAGACACTGCCATATATATTACATGTATTACTGATGAATGTTTGTTAACTATACAATAGATTATAATTTATTTAAAGGTTATGTCTTCCTTACATACATGTACACTGGCCTATCAATGTCAGATCAAAATTTGCTTGTCTACGCACACATTTAAAACGCCTACAAGTAGTATATACGTCTGTTATGTTCTATGGAAAAATATACTGTACATACCTGTCCTTTATCAAATTTGCTTACTTTTCATTCATGTATTCATAGGCGTACATTGTATATCTTGTATTAATACCATTTCTTGTATGCCATATGAAATAGTTTTTAAATAGGTATATTTTTTTAGAAATATTTTTGAAATAATAGTTTTCCTTGGAGTTGAATTGGTGTATATTGTAGATGACTCCATGTCCCTGTTATACGTAGTTCAATAGTTTGTACAATAGCTTGTATAGGTTGGTATATATGTATCTCTTGTTTTAGTCATATTACCGAACACTTGAGGATTTTCCCCTCAGCTTAAAACTTAAACAAGATTTCAGATACTACATCCTAGGCCATGTTGGTATTGAATACAGTTTGCTGGATTGTACAGGTGAAGACACTTTTCGCAGCAAACATACAATTTTGTGATGTGCCATTAACATTGATACATTCTCACCTGTAGTAATATCTAGATCAGATACAGAAATCTGGAAATTGAAAACAAAGAATTTTTGAGAAAGCAATTTCTTAAGCATATGGTCAAAGCTAAGCATATACCCAAAGTTAAGCATTGAGAACAAAGTTAAGAACGTTCGTGTAAGCGCGGACTGGACATGCTATCTTCACTGGATTATACCAATACCTCATTATGACATTGGCTGTTTTACATTGTACCTTTTTTTGCCGAAATATTGAAAAAAAAGGAAATTCATAAACAATCTTATTTTTATTATGTATCTATAAAATTGTTACAAATCGATTGTCATGTCTCAGAAGGAAATCTGGTCCATTTTAGTAATTGGTACTGCCGTTTTTACTAAATAAATGCCATAGTACCTACAACACAATGTAATTACTGATTTTATACCCGAGTACCCGTGGTACAAACTAGGTTTAGTGTAGTTATAATCCGTTAACTGCTTAGTTAATAAATCATTATTTAGTCCGGAATACCATTTATGATAAAGTACTCGGAGATTACTAATATATTGAGATGTTTTGATATTCTATTCACATTTTGTGTATATCTGATGGGTTCTAACTAAATCGGAAGGTTTGATGGAATTGATAGAATTATGTTTTGACTTGCGTCAACATTTAAACATGGTAACACCTGCTGACGAGTAAAATGAAATACCTCAGTGATCTAAGTCATTTGATTAACGGCACGTGAATTATCAGTTTATAACCAGAAAACCGAATTACGAACTAACGAGTTCCACATGCGATATGTTTTTATGTCTGTCCTCAGATCGTCTTGACTTGACAATATTTCAAAATGGAAATAACTTATCGCATAACATGCATATTTCCCCTCGCTCTCTTTACTAATGATTGATATGTAATCGGAAAAATAATTAGAAAAAACACATCAATAGATTAGTTATCTATTACAGAGTTCAATGTCAGCGTAACACTATACGAGCTGTATGAAGTGTTGACAGTCCCGTATAATAAGTCATAATAAAACATGTTATGTTAACACGCTCTTCACTTTTAAAACATAGCCGAAATTAAAACACGCTGTGTGGATATAATTAAAGTGCGTTTTAATATACACTGTACTAGTACGATATGTATTTGTTGAGAAATTATTTATAAAGAGAATGACGCTACATTTCTTATTGTTAAACCGTTATAACAGCTCTAGGGTTAAATCTTTAAGGTAAGACGTGTTCAATTCACAATGACTTGTTTTTGCCTTTTGTTATCGCCCATTGTTATCACCCATTGTTATCGCTGATTATATGTATGTTGTTGTTGATATATATTAAGAAATCTGTGCTCAACTGGACTTCCTTTAATCCCACTTAAATAATGAAGTAATGGTTTAAGAGAAAAACCTCAACATCAAAAATGATATCTCACATGACTTTTCTCAAATCTCTTCCAATAAATAATAGTAATAATAAAAAAAAAATTCAAATATCAGACTTATCACGAAAATTATTTGAGCTTGAACAGAAACTGTATATTTGAGCATGAGTATGGTTTTTATGAATATGACATTGTTGATAACATTTGTATGGTGGCTTTACTTTCAGCAGTTGAAGTACAAAAGCTCATCATATGTTAACATTATTTTTCTCTCCATCAAATTTATTTGAAAATACCAAATAAAGTGTTACAACTTTTCCTAGAATAATTCTATCAAATTTACAGACGTGTTAAGTTTGTTTTAAATGATTATACGTGTAACATATCTTGTTTCCTTTTCAATTAATCCAAATATAATGCCACAATATTAGTTGTATTTCTATGATATTGATGTGTTTTGTTAAATAAAAAATAATATATTCCTATAAATATATCATAATGTTGTTATGTTTTGTGTAAATTTGTGTTAAAACGCTGATATACCAGATGTCTCATCAACCCCTTTTGTTATTGATGACAGGGTGGTGGTATATGTGCATGACCCTGGTCAGATTTATGTTATTGATGAGGAGGTCTGGTATATGTGACCCTGGACAGATTTATGTTATTAATGAGGAGGTGTGGTATATGTGACCCTGGACAGATTGATGTTATTGATGAGGAGGTGTGGTATATGTGACCCTGGACAGATTGATGTTATTGATGAGGAGGTGTGGTATATGTGACCCTGGACAGATTGATGTTATTGATGAGGAGGTGTGGTACATGTGACCCTGGACAGATTTATGTTATTGATGAGGAGGTGTGGTATATGTGACCCTGGACAGATTTATGTTATTGATGAGGTGTGGTATATGTGACCCTGGACAGATTGATGTTATTAATGAGGAGGTGTGGTATATGTGACCCTGGACAGATTTATGTTATTAATGAGGAGGTGTGGTATATGTGACCCTGGACAGATTAATGTTATTGATGAGGAGGTGTGGTATATGTGACCCTGGACAGATTAATGTTATTGATGAGGAGGTGTGGTATATGTGACCCTGGACAGATTTATGTTATTAATGAGGAGGTGTGGTATATGTGACCCTGGACAGATTTATGTTATTAATGAGGAGGTGTGGTATATGTGACCCTGGACAGATTTATGTTATTAATGAGGAGGTGTGGTATATGTGACCCTGGACAGATTTATGTTATTGATGAGGTGTGGTATATGTGACCCTGGACAGATTTATGTTATTGATGAGGAGGTGTGGTATATGTGACCCTGGACAGATTGATGTTATTGATGAGGAGGTGTGGTATATGTGACCCTGGACAGATTTATGTTATTGATGATGAGGTGTGGTACATGTGACCCTGGACAGATCTATGTTATTGATGAGGAGGTGTGGTATATGTGACCCTGGACAGATTTATGTTATTGATGAGGTGGTGTGGTATATGTGACTCTGGACAGATTTATGTTATTGATGAGGTGTGGTATATGTGACCCTGGACAGATTTATGTTATTGATGAGGAGGTGTGGTATATGTGACCCTGGACAGATTTATGTTATTGATGAGGAGGTGTGGTATATGTGACCCTGGACAGATTGATGTTATTGATGAGGAGGTGTGGTATATGTGACCCTGGACAGATTTATGTTATTGATGAGGAGGTGTGGTATATGTGACCCTGGACAGATTTATGTTATTGATGAGGAGGTGTGGTATATGTGACCCTGGACAGATTGATGTTATTGATGAGGAGGTGTGGTATATGTGACCCTGGACAGATTTATGTTATTGATGAGGAGGTGTGGTACATGTGACCCTAGACAGATTTATGTTATTGATGAGGAGGTGTGGTATATGTGACCCTTGCCACGTTGCTTTGATCACTGAAAGCTGATTCGGAAGAAATAATTTCAGTAAAGAATTAAAAAAAAATGACAAAAGACTGAGTTTAGTTTTAGTAGCTATATATGTCGAGATATAAATCCATATAAATTTGCATCAATCATACAGCTGTTCTGTCCTCCTAGGACTCATCAGTGATGTTAGGGACATCATACAGCTGTTCTGTCCTCCTAGGACTCGTCAGTGATGTTAGGGACATCATACAGCTGTTCTGTCCTCCTAGGACTCGTCAGTGATGGGTAAAAACGTAGAGAGATCAAGAAGAGAAGTCGTAAGAATCTGTATGAATGGTGCTGAACAAATTGACAATGACTCGAGACTAAACCGAACCTAATTATCCACTGCTGATTCCCCGCTAAGTTCTTATATCGTTTGATAAGATGGCTTCTCATCTCATTTCCTGAATCCACACATTAGTTTGATGTGAGCTGGCCTTGGCACTTGTAGCTATACCTTGACCCATTACATACGAATCCTCTGTATCGTCTCCGTCACGTTGATGGTACGTTTTACTCCCTAGATTAAGGTGGAACACAGGCATTTGTACAGTTTACATGTTGATAATAAATAATAATACAAGGATTTGCAAGCTCACAAAATATGTAACAGGAGAAAGATGGTAGCCAGACCGGGGTTTGAACCCGACGTACACTACCACTGAGCCCCTGTGCACTGAGCTACCTGGTCGCCGATCGATGATTCATTCATTTTAATGAAATAATCCCAAATTAGTTTAGAGGATGATCAAATTTATTTCAATCTATGCCTCCAATACGGATCGAACCTGGGAACTCTGGATAGCTACTCAGCTCAACCAACACACATGTACTCGATATCAAAATAAATGTTTGGTTATGTATTGTTTAACATGCAACTTCTCAAAGGGGATCATTTATAGTTATGGACGGCCTTCCCCGATTGTGACATACTTGTGTGTGGTGAATGTGTGCATTAATACATGTTTCAGGAGTCTGTGGTATGTTAATGTTTGTCTCCTTATAACGTGGAAAACTTTTTAATTTTTTAAGATTGTTCCGGCACTGGCAACCTACTATGTCATTCTCCTTGGTTTTCATTTGAATTAAGAAGATATTTATCAATTTAATCTCTTTCATTTGATATAAAAACAGAGAATATTTCCCAAAATATTAAGTGTAATCGCTTTATACACATTTTGTCATACCTTGTATTACTGACCAGGATTGATGTTTAAACGGGAATGGACTACCCATTCTTAACAAATAGTTGCATTACAGGAAAAAACACTGATTTTTTTTGGCGGGTTTGGGGGGGGGGGGGGGGGGGGGGGGAAGCATGCAAGATTTTGGTAACGGTCAGTCGGGTTAGTAGAGACATTTTTACTTTATTTGGCCTATTAAGCCTAAGTCATGAAAATGAAATATTAAAAAACAAAAACTTTGGTTATTGAAGATCAGAGAAATGTCAACAACAAAAAGAAGCTTTAAGCATGCATGGAATGGGTTTTTCTCAGTCAGTTCTGATGGACTGTGTAAACATGTAAAGTTCATTTTACACAATTACCAGCTTTTATTGTCTATCTTTTTAAATTAAGTTAACTGTATAAATTTGTTTTTGTTATTTTTGTTTTTAGTTATGTTTTTATTTTATAAATCCTTGCAACAACTTTTTAAGTCATGTAAATATATAAAAGAATATGATTCTTGACAACTTGACTTCAGAGTAAGTATTAAGCTTTCACATCCATTGTGCTCCACATCATATTGTTAGTTGACATGTTTCTGTGACAATTAATACATTTCTTTATTAGAATACTGTAGTATATATATCTTGGATCCACTCGAACATAGAAATATTTCCGTTCATTTCCCAAATCTGTAATTGAAATAATTGAAGAACTTACGTGTTTGTAGTAATAAGAAAACTTTTTTTTAAACATTCATATTTACTTGTTGACATGATACTGCGATACTTTTGGTCTGATTTCAATACACAGAATGTCAGATTTTATTAATCAATAGATCTGGCAACCTTACCTTCTAACAGGTCTAAGACCTTTGATGAGACTTATTAATGGATATTCAGAGTGTCCTCTTGTCCCACCACCGGAAGTTAGACACTGACAAGCTCTCATGCAGTTGTTGACTTTAGTTAAGGAACACATTCTCAAATGACAGACAGATGATCATTTGCTAAGTTAAGGGTTGGATTTTCACTAACTTGAAGAGTTGTGCCCCTTTGTTTTCTTTCCTATACATCTTATTCTAGCAGTTTGCCATTCATATTTGTTTCAAATTGTTCTACATCTCATTATATACATCTGATGATATTTGAAAGTGGACGAACAATGTAATAGGTTATTTTATTGAGTCACATTGACTTCATTTCTCCAATTCATCCAGTTCAAGAAATCTGGCAGTTACAAAAGAGCTGAAACTTTATATTACAAATCCATTTTAGTTTTCATGTAGGTAAGATTTTAACATTTTATTGTTATGGTTGTTTTACTTTCCAGTGTTGGGGGCGGATGACATATTCATATAAATCACTCAGATATATAACTCCTATATAGCAAGGTTTACACTTGCTTATTTGTATACTTAAAATTTATTTCCTTCTTTTGATAATATCTCTGTGGTTATAGTCCCTCACATGAGTCTTTACATTTCTTTCTGTTAAACATCTTCAAAAGTTTCTTCTCATTTCTTTCAGTTTCAAGTGTCCTAGTGGTTAAAATATTGTCAAATATGTTTAAATGTTTAAACCCTTTTTTTCTCAATATCAAAAAGAGGTCAAGAGAAGGTGATTATTGCAGGCCCATATGGCCTCTTGTTTGTTTGCTGCACAATGTCTTAAGTGCTGCACAATGGCTTAAGTACTCTTTCAGACTCGGATGTCAAAGGCCAATGTTACTATTTCTGTCAAATGAAATCCAGTTGCTTGGAATACTACATGAAGCTTAAGATTTGAAAGACAAATGTTAAAGATAATGTAAATATAGATAGAACAATACTGCACATACTGTATCAATGAAAGACCATGCTTTCCCTAGAGGAAAAAGAATTAATACCCAATGCTACTTGTCACACAATATTTGTTTTTATATATTCTTTACGAGGATGGATACGGCAACACTTTAAATACTTTAATATATAAATACTTATTACCGGTTAGCCCGTAATATTATAATAAAGATAATACAATACGTAGTTAAAGTATTTATTAAATATTTTAGGTGTTTTTTTTATGTTTTTGTATTCATTATTCAGTTTCCAAATAATGCGCGTGTGGTTGTTACGGCCCTTTATTCGTTTTTTTTTATTCAGTCTTCTATTCTGTATGACTGTTCATATCTTTGTTATCTTTATGTTGTTTGGTTACTGTAAATACCCTTTACTAATCAATTATCTGTCAGACATGTGAACAGCATTCCACATCTACCCTGTGCCAACTTTTATATCATATAGTGATACGTAAGTTGTTAGTATAATGAGAGTAAGAAATGGTGGATTCAGCCATAGAATTGTACGAGTCTTCTCCCTGTATATAGTAAACCTTATAGTCATGGATCTGTACGAGTCCCCTCCCTGTATATAGTAAACCTTATAACCATGGATCTGTACGAGTCCTCTCCCTATATATAGTAAACCTTATAGTCATGGATCTGTACGGGTCCTCTCCCTGTATATAGTAAACCTTATAGTCATGGATCTGTACGGGTCCTCTCCCTGTATATAGTAAACCTTAAACCTTATAGTCATGGATCTGTACGAGCCATCTCCCTGTATATAGTAAACCTTATAGTCATGGATCTGCAGGAGGCCTCTCCCTGTATATAGTAAACCTTACAGTCATGGATCTGTACGAGTCCTCTCCCTGTATATAGTAAACCTTATAGTCATGGATCTGTACGAGTCCTCTCCCTGTATATAGTAAACCTTATAGTCATGGATCTGTACGGGTCCCCTCCCTGTATATAGTAAACCTTATAACCATGGATCTGTACGGGTCCTCTCCCTGTATATAGTAAACCTTATAGTCATGGATCTGTACGAGTCCTCTCCCTGTATATAGTAAACCTTATAGTCATGGATCTCTACGAGTCCTCTCCCTGTATATAGTAAACCTTATAGTCATGGATCTGTACGAGTCCTCTCCCTGTATATAGTAAACCTTATAACCATGGATCTGTACGAGTCCACTCCCTGTATATAGTAAACCTTATAACCATGGATCTGTACGAGTCCACTCCCTGTATATAGTAAACCTTATAACCATGGATCTGTACGAGTCCACTCCCTGTATATAGTAAACCTTATAGTCATGGATCTGTCGAGTCCTCTCCCTGTATATAGTAAACCTTATAACCATGGATCTGTACGAGACCACTCCCTGTATATAGTAAACCTTATAGCCATGTATCTGTACGAGTCCCCTCCCTATATATAGTAAACCTTATAACCATAGATCTGTACGAGTCCTCTCCCTGTATATAGTAAACCTTATAGCCATGTATCTGTACGAGTCCTCTCCCTGTATATAGTAAACCTTATAGTCATAGATCTGTACGAGTCCTCTCCCTGTATATAGTAAACCTTATAGTCATGGATCTGTACGAGTCCACTCCCTGTATATAGTAAACCTTATAGCCATGGATCTGTACGAGTCCTCTCCCTGTATATAGTAAACCTTATAACCATGGATCTGTACGAGTCCTCTCCCTGTATATAGTAAACCTTATAGTCATGGATCTGTACGAGTCCTCTCCCTGTATATAGTAAACCTTATAGTCATGGATCTGTACGAGTCCCCTCCCTGTATATAGTAAACCTCATAACCATGGATCTGTACGAGTCATCTCCCTGTATATAGTAAACCTTATAGCCATGGATCTGTACGAGTCTTTTCCCTGTATATAGTAAACCTTATAGCCATAGATCTGTACGAGTCCTCTCCCTGTATATAGTAAACCTTATAGCCATAGATCTGTACGAGTCCTCTCCCTGTATATAGTAAACCTTATAGTCATGGATCTGTACGAGTCCTCTCCCTGTATATAGTAAATGTAATAGTCATAGATCGGTACGAGTATTTCCCTGTATATAGTAAACCTTATAGTCATGGATCTGTACGAGTCCTCTCCCTGTATATAGTAAACATTATAGTCATGGATCTGTACGAGTCCTCTCCCTGTATATAGTAAACCTTATAACTATGGATCTGTACGAGTCCTCTCCCTGTATATAGTAAACCTTATAGTCATGGATCTGTACGAGTCCTCTCCCTGTATATAGTAAACCTTATAACCATAGATCTGTACGAGTCCTCTCCCTGTATATAGTAAACCTTATAGCCATGGGTCTGTACGAGTCCCCTCCCTA
Organism: Pecten maximus; assembly: GCF_902652985.1. Taxonomy (NCBI): domain Eukaryota; kingdom Metazoa; phylum Mollusca; class Bivalvia; order Pectinida; family Pectinidae; genus Pecten; species Pecten maximus. Next base: position 5,622,428 of record NC_047028.1, on the reverse strand, counting down.
TATATAGTAAACCTTATAACCATGGATCTGTACGAGTCCCCTCCCTGTATATAGTAAACCTTATCGTCATGGATCTGTACGAGTCCTCTCCCTGTATATAGTAAACCTTATAACCATGTATCTGTACGAATCCTCTCCCTGTATATAGTAAACCTTATAACCATGGATCTGTACGAGTCCTCTCCCTGTATATAGTAAACCTTATAGCCATGGATATGTACGAGTCCCCTCCCTGTATATAGTAAACCTTATAACCATGGATCTGTACGAGTCCTCTCCCTGTATATAGTAAACCTTATAGCCATCGATCTGTACGAGTCCCCTCCCTGTATATAGTAAACCTTATAGTCATGGATCTGTACGAGTCCCCTCCCTGTATATAGTAAACCTTATAGTCATGGATCTGTACGAGTCCCCTCCCTGTATATAGTAAACCTTATAACCATGGATCTGTACGAGTCCACTCCCTGTATATAGTAAACCTTATAACCATGGATCTGTACGAGTCCACTCCCTGTATATAGTAAACCTTATAGTCATGGATCTGTCGAGTCCTCTCCCTGTATATAGTAAACCTTATAACCATGGATCTGTACGAGTCCACTCCCTGTATATAGTAAACCTTATAACTATGGATATGTACGAGTCCCCTCCCTGTATATAGTAAACCTTATAACCATGGATCTGTACGAGTCCCCTCCCTATATATAGTAAACCTTATAACCATAGATCTGTACGAGTCCTCTCCCTGTATATAGTAAACCTTATAGCCATGTATCTGTACGAGTCCCCTCCCTATATATAGTAAACCTTAAACCTTATAGTCATGGATCTGTACGAGCCCTCTCCCTGTATATAGTAAACCTTATAACCATGGATCTGTACGAGTCCTCTCCCTGTATATAGTAAACCTTATAGCCATGTATCTGTACGAGTCCTCTCCCTGTATATAGTAAACCTTATAGTCATAGATCTGTACGAGTCCTCTCCCTGTATATAGTAAACCTTATAGCCATGGATCTGTACGAGTCCTCTACCTGTATATAGTAAACCTTATAGTCATTGATCTATACGAGTCCTCTCCCTGTTTATAGTAAACCTTATAGTCATGGATCTGTACGAGTCCTCTCCCTGTATATAGTAAACCTTATAACCATGGATCTGTACGAGTCCTCTCCCTGTATATAGTAAACCTTATAGTCATGGATCTGTACGAGTCCTCTCCCTGTATATAGTAAACCTTATAGTCATGGATCTGTGCGAGTCCCCTCCCTGTATATAGTAAACCTCATAACCATGGATCTGTACGAGTCATCTCCCTGTATATAGTAACCTTATAGCCATGGATCTGTACGAGTCTTTTCCCTGTATATAGTAAACCTTATAGCCATAGATCTGTACGAGTCCTCTCCCTGTATATAGTAAACCTTATAGCCATGGATCTGTACGAGTCCACTCCCTGTATATAGTAAACCTTATAGTCATGGATCTGTACGAGTCCTCTCCCTGTATATAGTAAACCTTATAGCCATGGATCTGTACGAGTCCTCTCCCTGTATATAGTAAACCTTATAGTCATGGATCTGTACGAGTCCTCTCCCTGTATATAGTAAACCTTATAACCATGGATCTGTACGAGTCCCCTCCCTGTATATAGTAAACCTTATAACCATAGATCTGTACGAGTCCTCTCCCTGTATATAGTAAACCGTATAGCCATGTATCTGTACGAGTCCTCTCCCTGTATATAGTAAACCTTATAGCCATGGATCTGTACGAGTCCTCTCCCTGTATATAGTAAACCTTATAGCCATGGATCTGTACGAGTCCCCTCCCTGTATATAGTAAACCTTATAACCATAGATCTGTACGAGTCCTCTCCCTGTATATAGTAAACCTTATAGCCATAGATCTGTACGAGTCCTCTCTCTGTATATAGTAAACCTTATAGCCATAGATCTGTACGAGTCCTCTCCCTGTATATAGTAAACCTTATAGTCATGGATCTGTACGAGTCCTCTCCCTGTATATAGTAAATGTAATAGTCATAGATCGGTACGAGTATTTCCCTGTATATAGTAAACCTTATAGTCATGGATCTGTACGAGTCCTCTCCCTGTATATAGTAAACATTATAGTCATGGATCTGTACGAGTCCTCTCCCTGTATATAGTAAACCTTATAACCATGGATCTGTACGAGTCCTCTCCCTGTATATAGTAAACCTTATAGCCATGGATCTGTACGAGTCCTCTCCCTGTATATAGTGAACCTTATAACCATAGATCTGTACGAGTCCTCTCCCTGTATATAGTAAACCTGATAGCCATGGATCTGTACGAGTCCCCTCCCTATATATAGTAAACCTTATAACCATGGGTCTGTACGAGTCCCCTCCCTGTATATAGTAAACCTTATAGCCATAGATCTGTACGAGTCTTCTCCCTGTATATAGTAAACCTTATAACCATGGATCTGTACGAGTCCTCTCCCTATATATAGTAAACCTTATAACCATGGATCTGTACGAGTCCCCTCCCTGTATATAGTAAACCTGATAGCCATAGATCTGTACGAGTCCTCTCCCTGTATATAGTAAACATTATAGCCATAGATCTGTACGAGTCCCCTCCCTGTATATAGTAAACCTCATAGCCATGGATCTGTACGAGTCTTTTCCCTGTATATAGTAAACAACGATACCACTATGCCTATCAACAAACAACAAACACATGTGACTTCATATTGAATAAGATTAAAGAATATTTACAGGCGAGATATTTGTGTCGACTATAAAACTTCCCAGTTCATGTTTGGCTCTACTGTATCCAACTCTATTCAAATATATCATTTAAAGGGTGTCCTTTTGTATCCAGATGCAGACATTTTTTCATGCGCACGATGTTTTAGCTTAAGTATGCATTGTTGTTCCGCTTGGACGCACTTGTGTGAAGACGACGTGGTTCTGACCTATATTTACAGGGTGAGTATTGTGTGAACATGACGTGGTTCTGACCTATATTTACAGGACGAGTATTGTTTGAACATGACGTGGTTCTGACCTATATTTACAGGGTGAGTATTGTGTGAACATGACATGGTTCTGACCTATATTTACAGGGTGAGTATTGTGTGATCATGACGTGGTTCTGACCTATATTTACAGGCCGAGTATTGTGTAAACATGACGTGGTTCTGACCTATATTTACAGGCCGAGTATTGTGTGAACATGACGTGGTTCTGACCTATATTTACAGGGTGAGTATTGTGTGAACATGACGTGGTTCTGACCTATATTGACAGGACGAGTATTGTTTGAACATGACGTGTTTCTGGCCTATATTTACAGAGTGAGTATTGTGTGAACATGACGTGGTTCTGATCTATATTAACCTGATGAGTATTGTGTGAACATGACGTGGTTCTGACCTATATTTACAGGACGAGTATTGTGTGAACATGACGTGGTTCTGACCTATATTTACATGTTGAGTATTGTGTGAACCTTGCGTGGTTCTGACCTATATTTACCTGATGAGTATTGTGTGAACATGACGTGGTTCTGACCTATATTTACAGGGTGAGTATTGTGTGAACATGACGTTGTTCTGACCTATATTTACAGGGTGAGTATTGTGTAAACATGACGTGGTTCTGACCTATATTTACAAGGTGAGTATTGTGTGAACCTTAGGTGGTTCTGACCTATATTTACAGGGTGAATATTGTGTGAACATGACGTGGTTCTGACCTATATTTACAGGGTGAGTATTGTATGAATCTTGCGTGATTCTTTTCTATATTTACAGGGTGAGTATTATGTGAACATGACATGGTTCTGACCTATATTTACAGGACGAGTATTGTTTGAACATGACGTGGTTCTGACCTATATTTACAGGGTTAGTATTGTGTGAACATGACGTGGTTCTGACCTATATTTACAGGGTGAGTATTGTGTAAACATGACGTGGTTCTGACCTATATTTACAGGGTGAGTATTGTGTGAACATGACGTGGTTCTGACCTATATTTACATGGTGAGTATTGTGTGAACATGACGTGTTCTGACCTACATTTAGAGGGTAAGTATTATGTGAACATGACGTGGTTCTGACCTATATTTCCAGGGTGAGTATTGTGTGAACCTTGCGTGGTTCTGACCTATATTTACATGGTGAGTATTGTGTGAACATGACGTGGTTCTGACCTATATTTACAGGGTGAGTATTGTGTGAACCTTGCGTGGTTCTGACCTATATTTACAGGGTGAGTATTGTGTGAACATGATGTGGTTCTGACCTATATTTACATGGTGAGTATTGTGTGAACATGACGTGTTCTGACCTATATTTAAAGGGTGAGAATTGTCGATAAGACAAAAGGCTTACCCTCCCTGAACATTCACTACGTTCCGTGTATAGTTTGTTTGTTCGCAGTTTCCTTTCGTTAAGTTAGAATGACGGTTTCGTAGGTGTGTTCCCTGAACGCCTACATATTTAGAACAATAGGCAGAGACATCAAAGGAAGGGTAATTATAGTCTGTTTCATACATGCTCTGTATTTCCCTGAGATATTTTACCTGTATTTTACCTGTAGAAAGCATTTGACAACTAAAGAAAACCAAGACATTAGCATATGAATTTCAACATCTTTATTTACAATTGAAATTTATAGTATTAATCACATTAGATAAGTTATTGAACATAAGAATTCTTTTATATACTTTTCATATTTTGACAATAATAATACTATTATAATTTTGATTATATATTGAGCACTACAATTACATACATACACGTTAATGTAGATTTACACATTTTGATAGGAATAGCACCATTAGTATCTCAATCATATATAGAGCACTAGACATGTACATGTATGCTAATTCAAAGTTACACATTTTGGAATATATTATGATATCACTATTATGAATGTTACATGTCAATTTGATATTACATATTTTGATAGGAATAGCACTATTATAATCTTTAAGAATGTTTATATAATGTAACAAAACGGACAAAATTGATATAAACAAATATACACAGAAACTGAAACTACATATACACAGTTGGAACAAATTTACAAATATATTATCACAGTGTAATACAATACATTAAGATATATACAATGTATGAACGTTGATATTGTTTACGTCTTTGGCACACACGACAAAGCACTGTTCATGTTACATCAGTACACACAATTAACCTAAGTGAAGAAGTTCGGAGGCTGCGTCGGCGTAGGATATGATATCCATTGTGTGGTTCTCCAGTCTCTGTTTCAGAAGGGCAAAGCGAGTGTCGATGTTTCTATATTTCCTGGGTCGGGGTCGTTTGGTTCCTCCAGCGCGACGTTGAAGTCTAGTGATCTCATTAGTAGCCTGTATGTCCTTGAATGTCTGTATGATGGTAAAGATGTTGGGATGTGCGTGGTGAACGATCTTCTTAAGTTTCCCATGCCAGGCCTCTAAGTGGTTGGTCGTCCTTGGTCCGTCGTTGTCATAGTGGTTCCAAACGGTCCTGTCTCCTTCTATCCACTGGTCAACAACGTAGTCCGTGAATGGCGTTACGTCAACAGGTAGGTCAGCATCCTCGATGTCTTCTAATGCTTGGAACCACGCATCTTCTACTTGGTGTAGTGGTACGAGTGGCAGTACAGCTGCGCGGCGAACCAGTCTCCTAGTCTCATCGTTGTCTCGGTAGGGATGTTGCAGTCCAGTCATCTGTGCCTTTCGCCAAATGCATTGCGTGAAATGGAAAAAGCATCCCTTGATGTTGGTCTCTGGGAAGACGGTGCGGAGTGCGTTGTGGACAGCTACTTCAAAGTCGACGAATACTGTTGTTGGCATCATGGGCAGGTTGTTGTCTGTCATGAACGTCCTTAGTAATGAGAAGAATCTGTTATAGATGAGCTGACTTTTCCCGGGTAGTAGGGCGTAGACAACTGGATATATGGGCCCTTCTATCTCGATGTGGATGGTGTATATCCTATGGAATGGTGTGGGGCAGGTGTAGAAGGTGCCATCGCAGTAGATGCGATCAGCAGTCGCAAGTCCTCTGATGTTGCAAATACCAGTATCCTGAATAGATCACCATCATCAATATGTAGGAATCGCTCTCCAGTTGTGGTCTCTGTCCATCTTCCCTCGAGTTCTATCTCATGAGTAGTGGTTGGTAGCTTTGGTGTCAACTTTCGTCTGGCTCGGTATAGTTGTGATTTTGAGGAATTGAAGGTCGGTATCTTCTCCACCACAGCTCTAGTCTCATCATCCCATTCATCGTCCCGAAGTATGGTGAGTTCCTCGTTGTAAATAGTTGGGATTGGTCGGATTTCTCTCTGGCAGCGGTCAGTGAAACAGCTCATTATCTCTTTGGCGACGATGTTGGCGTGGTCTCCTGCGTGAGTGTGGAGATGTCGTCCAACTCTATGACTATGATGTTGTTGCGGGTATTGACAGTAGCTAGGAAGTTGGTAGTGGTGCATCTCCAGTAGGTTCTCTCTCAACGGGATGATTTTATCCTGTACAAGTGACCATTATATGCTAAGTTATTGCCACCTAACCTATTCCTAACAAACTTGAGCATTAGCCATAGTTGGTAAGAACAGTATGAGTAAAAACTGTAGAATGATAGCCCTGATGCTAATTTTGAAGTTTATGTAGATATATACATGTAGCTTGGGTATTCATCTCCAAGTGTCATGCCATCTGTAGCTTGGGTTATATTAACACAGCTCATCAGTTTTAATGATCTCAGCAAAGTGAACACTTACTTATATTTTTAATTATCAACACCATTATGTTTGGTATTTTGGTGTCAGAGAGGTGAACAGTGTTCAAATGAGAAAAAAAGAAACTTTTGATTATAACTTGTAATTAAGAATAAAGCAAAGTATTTGATATGATTATTGATTTTATAAAATCATTAATTTTATAGAAAATATTAATTTGATAAATTCAATTCATTTAGATAGGTATTAACAATTATGTGCATAATTAATTTTAATATATTATATATTTTTGTGCAGTATATATTCATTGAATATTGACCTTTGATTTTGATGAGAAATATAATAAAATTTACAGGTAACATACACAGGTAAAACACAGGTGATTTAGGTGACTTCACTAGAATAGACTATAATTACTGTACAAACATAGTCAGTAGGGTGTTATTTCAAAATGTAGGCGTTCAGGGAAACAGCCGTTTCGTACTCGTCTGTATTGTCTCGTTTAAAGCTGACAGTACGTGTTTAATTTTAAACTAGATTTAAAATGAAGAAATAAACACAAAACAGGGCAATAGAGTATAAATGTATAATAATGTTTTTTTGGTTCTTAGTGTTTCAAATATTTCTCTAAAACTATTTCGGTGACAATTAAAGAGTTTGTCACGTCAATGTTGAGTGGATGTCACTAGTAATGTAGTTCAGTAATAAAGTACTATATATCTGAATTAATGTTGACATCCTCCTATGTCAACATAATAAACGTCAGTCATAACATTTCTATATTCGGGAACATGACATGGTTCTGACCTATATTTACAGGACGAGTATTGTTTGAACATGACGTGGTTCTGACCTATATTTACAGGGTTAGTATTGTGTGAACATGACGTGGTTCTGACCTATATTTACAGGGTGAGTATTGTGTAAACATGACGTGGTTCTGACCTATATTTACAGGGTGAGTATTGTGTGAACATGACGTGGTTCTGACCTATATTTACATGGTGAGTATTGTGTGAACATGACGTGTTCTGACCTACATTTAGAGGGTAAGTATTATGTGAACATGACGTGGTTCTGACCTATATTTCCAGGGTGAGTATTGTGTGAACCTTGCGTGGTTCTGACCTATATTTACATGGTGAGTATTGTGTGAACATGACGTGGTTCTGACCTATATTTACAGGGTGAGTATTGTGTGAACCTTGCGTGGTTCTGACCTATATTTACAGGGTGAGTATTGTGTGAACATGACGTGGTTCTGACCTATATTTACATGGTGAGTATTGTGTGAACATGACGTGTTCTGACCTATATTTAAAGGGTGAGAATTGTCGATAAGACAAAAGGCTTACCCTCCCTGAACATTCACTACGTTCCGTGTATAGTTTGTTTGTTCGCAGTTTCCTTTCGTTAAGTTAGAATGACGGTTTCGTAGGTGTGTTCCCTGAACGCCTACATATTTAGAACAATAGGCAGAGACATCAAAGGAAGGGTAATTATAGTCTGTTTCATACATGCTCTGTATTTCCCTGAGATATTTTACCTGTATTTTACCTGTAGAAAGCATTTGACAACTAAAGAAAACCAAGACATTAGCATATGAATTTCAACATCTTTATTTACAATTGAAATTTATAGTATTAATCACATTAGATAAGTTATTGAACATAAGAATTCTTTCATATACTTTTCATATTTTGACAATAATAACACTATTATAATTTTGATTATATATTGAGCACTACAATTACATACATACAGGTTAATGTAGATTTACACATTTTGATAGGAATAGCACAATTAGTATCTCAATCATATATAGAGGACCAAACATGTACATGTATGCTAATACAAAGTCACACATTTTGGAATATATTATGATATCACTATTATGATCTTAGAATGTTACATGTCAATTTGATATTACATATTTTGATAGAAATAGCACCATTAGGATCTTTATGAATATTTACATAATGTAACAAAACGGACAAAACATTGATATAAACAAATATACACAGAAACTGAAACAGGCATGCAAATATACATATACACAGTTGGAACAAAACAAATATATTATCACAGTGTAATACAATACATTTAAGATATATACAATGTATGAACGTTGATATTGTTTACGTCTTTGGCACACACGACAAAGCACTGTTCATGTTACATCAGTACACACAATTAACCTAAGTGAAGAAGTTCGGAGGCTGCGTCGGCGTAGGATATGATATCCATTGTGTGGTTCTCCAGTCTCTGTTTCAGAAGGGCAAAGCGAGTGTCGATGTTTCTATATTTCCTGGGTCGGGGTCGTTTGGTTCCTCCAGCGCGACGTTGAAGTCTAGTGATCTCATTAGTAGCCTGTATGTCCTTGAATGTCTGTATGATGGTAAAGATGTTGGGATGTGCGTGGTGAACGATCTTCTTAAGTTTCCCATGCCAGGCCTCTAAGTGGTTGGTCGTCCTTGGTCCGTCGTTGTCATAGTGGTTCCAAACGGTCCTGTCTCCTTCTATCCACTGGTCAACAACGTAGTCCGTGAATGGCGTTACGTCAACAGGTAGGTCAGCATCCTCGATGTCTTCTAATGCTTGGAACCACGCATCTTCTACTTGGTGTAGTGGTACGAGTGGCAGTACAGCTGCGCGGCGAACCAGTCTCCTAGTCTCATCGTTGTCTCGGTAGGGATGTTGCAGTCCAGTCATCTGTGCCTTTCGCCAAATGCATTGCGTGAAATGGAAAAAGCATCCCTTGATGTTGGTCTCTGGGAAGACGGTGCGGAGTGCGTTGTGGACAGCTACTTCAAAGTCGACGAATACTGTTGTTGGCATCATGGGCAGGTTGTTGTCTGTCATGAACGTCCTTAGTAATGAGAAGAATCTGTTATAGATGAGCTGACTTTTCCCGGGTAGTAGGGCGTAGACAACTGGATATATGGGCCCTTCTATCTCGATGTGGATGGTGTATATCCTATGGAATGGTGTGGGGCAGGTGTAGAAGGTGCCATCGCAGTAGATGCGATCAGCAGTCGCAAGTCCTCTGATGTTGCAAATACCAGTATCCTGAATAGATCACCATCATCAATATGTAGGAATCGCTCTCCAGTTGTGGTCTCTGTCCATCTTCCCTCGAGTTCTATCTCATGAGTAGTGGTTGGTAGCTTTGGTGTCAACTTTCGTCTGGCTCGGTATAGTTGTGATTTTGAGGAATTGAAGGTCGGTATCTTCTCCACCACAGCTCTAGTCTCATCATCCCATTCATCGTCCCGAAGTATGGTGAGTTCCTCGTTGTAAATAGTTGGGATTGGTCGGATTTCTCTCTGGCAGCGGTCAGTGAAACAGCTCATTATCTCTTTGGCGACGATGTTGGCGTGGTCTCCTGCGTGAGTGTGGAGATGTCGTCCAACTCTATGACTATGATGTTGTTGCGGGTATTGACAGTAGCTAGGAAGTTGGTAGTGGTGCATCTCCAGTAGGTTCTCTCTCAACGGGATGATTTTATCCTGTACAAGTGTACCATTATATGCTAAGTTATTGCCACCTAACCTATTCCTAACAAACTTGAGCATTAGCCATAGTTGGTAAGAACAGTATGAGTAAAAACTGTAGAATGATAGCCCTGATGCTAATTTTGAAGTTTATGTAGATATATACATGTAGCTTGGGTATTCATCTCCAAGTGTCATGCCATCTGTAGCTTGGGTTATATTAACACAGCTCATCAGTTTTAATGATCTCAGCAAAGTGAACACTTACTTCTATTTTTAATTATCAACACCATTATCTTTGGTATTTTGGTGTCAGAGAGGTGAACAGTGTTCAAATGAGAAAAAAAGAAACTTTTGATTATAACTTGTAATTAAGAATAAAGCAAAGTATTTGATATGATTATTGATTTTATAAAATCATTAATTTTATAGAAAATATTAATTTGATAAATTCAATTCATTTAGATAGGTATTAACAATTATGTGCATAATTAATTTTAATATATTATATATTTTTGTGCAGTATATATTCATTGAATATTGACCTTTGATTTTGATGAGAAATATAATAAAATTTACAGGTAACATACACAGGTAAAACACAGGTGATTTAGGTGACTTCACTAGAATAGACTATAATTACTGTACAAACATAGTCAGTAGGGTGTTATTTCAAAATGTAGGCGTTCAGGGAAACAGCCGTTTCGTACTCGTCTGTATTGTCTCGTTTAAAGCTGACAGTACGTGTTTAATTTTAAACTAGATTTAAAATGAAGAAATAAACACAAAACAGGGCAATAGAGTATAAATGTATAATAATGTTTTTTTGGTTCTTAGTGTTTCAAATATTTCTCTAAAACTATTTCGGTGACAATTAAAGAGTTTGTCACGTCAATGTTGAGTGGATGTCACTAAACAGTTTCCATATCATATAAATTCGTGTCACTCCTTAGGTCGTTGTCAGTTTTTTTCAGAGAGAGAGAGAGAGAGAGAGAGAGAGAGAGGAGAGAGAGAGACTAAACAATAACAACAAGAAAAAATATAAAAAAATTAAACCAGGGATAACTAGGCCGTATAACAACTAACATGACATTAAGTTGTTAGGACCATGCCTCTAACCTTCATGTCAACATAATAAACGTCAGTCATAACATTTCTAAAGATCAAATTGAAACATATCGCCTGTTTAGGAACTGTAATATAGCCTGTGTTAAAAATTCCTTTAGAATTTGTTGTTGTGTTTTAATTTGCAGTTTGACGATTGCAGATTTTTTTCTTTCCTCATGCCTTTTGAGTGCATGTTTTATGAAGACGTGATAATGATTTCTAATCACGACTAGAGGCCTAACGGCTTTATTAAAGTCACAAGTACACATCTAATGTCAGAACGAACATGCGAATTGTGTTAATTAATAGCTGATTTGTTTCCTGAGGACATTACAAGAAACAAAATGAATGAAAATAGTCATATTGATTTTACTCGCCACCTCTTTACACTGGTCTGAAATACAAATGGTAACATTAGGAATAATGTGTCGCCGTATAACAATATATTAGAACAATGTGTCGCCGTATAACAATATATTAGAACAATGTGTCGCCGTGTAACAATATGTTAGAACAATGTGTCGCTGTATAACAATATGTTAGAACAATGTGTCACGTATAACAATATGTTATAACAATGTGTCACGTATAACAATATGTTATAACAATGTGTCACGTATAACAATATGTTAGAACAATGTGTCGCCGTGTAACAATATGTTAGAACAATGTGTCTCCGTGTAACAATATGTTAGAACAATGTGTCGCCGTGTAACAATGTGTTAGAACAATGTGTCGCCGTATAACAATATGTTAGAACAATGTGTCACGTATAACAATATGTTATAACAACGTGTCACGTATAACAATATGTTAGAACAACGTGTCGCCGTATAACAATATGTTAGAACAATGTGTCGCCGTATAACAATATGTTAGAACAATGTGTCACGTGTAACAATATGTTAGAACAATGTGTCACGTATAACAATATGTTAGAACAATGTGTCACGTGTAACAATATGTTAGAACAATGTGTCACGTATAACAATATGTTAGAACAATGTGTCACGTATAACAATATGTTAGAACAATGTGTCACGTATAACAATATGTTAGAACAATGTGTCACGTATAACAATATGTTAGAACAATGTGTCACGTATAACAATATGTTATAACAATGTGTCACGTATAACAATATGTTAGAACAATGTGTCACGTATAACAATATGTTATAACAACGTGTCACGTATAACAATATGTTAGAACAACGTGTCGCCGTGTAACAATGTGTTAGAACAATGTGTCGCCGTGTAACAATATGTTAGAACAATGTGTCACGTATAACAATATGTTAGAACAATGTGTCACGTATAACAATATGTTAGAACAATGTGTCGATGTATAACAATATGTTAGAACAATGTGTCACTATAACAATATGTTAGAACAATGTGTCTCCGTATAACAATATGTTAGAACAATGTGTCGCCGTGTAACAATATGTTAGAACAATATGTCACGTATAACAATATGTTAGAACAATGTGTCGCCGTATAACAATGTGTTAGAACAATGTGTCTCCGTGTAACAATATGTTAGAACAATGTGTCGCCGTGTAACAATATGTTAGAACAATGTGTCACGTATAACAATATGTTAGAACAATATGTCACGTATAACAATATGTTAGAACAATGTGTCGCCGTATAACAATATGTTAGAACAATGTGTCGCCGTGTAACAATACTTTAGAACAATGTGTCGCCGTGTAACAATATGTTAGAACAATGTGTCACGTATAACAATATGTTAGAACAATGTGTCGCCGTGTAACAATATGTTAGAACAATGTGTCACGTATAACAATATGTTAGAACAATGTGTCACGTATAACAATATGTTAGAACAATGTGTCACGTATAACAATATGTTAGAACAATGTGTCACGTGTAACAATATGTTAGAACAATGTGTCACGTATAACAATATGTTAGAACAATGTGTCGCCGTGTAACAATATGTTAGAACAATGTGTCACGTGTAACAATATGTTAGAACAATGTGTCACGTGTAACAATATGTTATAACAATGTGTCGATGTATAACAATATGTTAGAACAATGTGTCACGTATAACAATATGTTAGAACAATGTGTCACGTATAACAATATGTTAGAACAATGTGTCGCCGTGTAACAATATGTTTACACAACTAGGAACATACATTGTATAAAGAAAGCAACCAATTCTAGCTCGGAATCAACAAAAGAAGAGCAAAATATGAAACAGACGAAAAATCCGCCGAAATCATTAAAATGGAACAAGGATGGTACATTATATGATTATAACCAGGGCATCGTTTCACAAAGCTTCGTAACTTACGAACCATCGTAAATATTTACGAAAAAGTTACGCAAAACTTACGAAGTTCGTAAGTGCGTTTCACAAAGGTGTTCGTAACTTTTTCGTATCTTACGTCAAAATCGTACGTTCTCCCGGTAAAAATACTACCACTCTCTAACTTGGAGGTAAAAAAGGACGACACTTCTGGGGTGAAAATTGTACGCCGGTCCTATGCCCGGGTCACGTACACAGACTATGAACTTTATTTTGTTCTATCAAAACAATCATATTATTGATAGAAGATCAATTTTTCTATAAAATTCCCATTCTTATTGTTTATCATGAGGTAAAACAAACAGTAACAACGCAATTTTCACAGATTTTGCTCAATGCCCATAGACATACATATTGTTCTTAAAATAGACCATATGTTGGCACAGTCTGCGAATATGCGTACGATTAGTTTCATGACAATGTGTATTTTGCCGGCATCCCTCCTCGACATTCAAAGCCCGGTTTCCACCTAGAAACAATCGCTCACAAGGCATAGTCGTTGTCTTATGCTAATTTGTAAATGAGTACGACGTCATTTTCTGTTCAAAAGGTCATGTTGCGCACGATTTTAAATTGTTTTCGTAAGTTACGACAGGGTTGATATGGCGTAAAGTTACGCAAGGTTTTTGCGTAACTTACGAACGTTCGTAAGTTACGAAGTTTTTGTGAAACGCTTAGTAATTCGTAAATTATGTGACTTACGCAAATTTCGTAAGTTACGAAGCTTTGTGAAACGATACCCAGGTCTTCAGTAAGTTTGAGAGTTTTTTTTCTGTTTCATCCACGACAGACGCTTTTTAATTTAGGTCATTGGCAACAAACTTTATTGAGACTGAATTATTTATGAGGTCAGTACCCATTAGTTATGACTTATACTAGACTAAATGAAGTTTTTTTTTTTTTTTTTTTTTGTAATTTGTGAATATACGGTGTAAGTAATACGTGTAATACACAATTTGCAGTAATATGGATACATAGACAAACAGGTTGATAGGATACTAAGAGCAAACAACCCTCAAACTGACACGTGTCGGAGATATTTTGGTCATTTATCATTATGTAAAGTTTTGTGTTGCGTAAAAAATAGATGGAAAGGAAACATATAGTCTTCCCTTGTTTCACCGTTAGAGGACTAATACGGTAAACATGTAAACAAAATATTTACCTTGATAACTGAACTGTCAGTAAAGGCACGCGTGTGTTTCTTCATTGTCATTAGCCTGAATCGACTGCCATAGGTTTTCTGCTCTCCGCTTAATTTCGTTCATGATCGTAGGAGGCGACTAAATTTGGGATCTTATCTTTTCTCTTCTTTCTGAACAACTTTCTCCTTCCTAATATCTCCCTTGACAATGCCTCACTTTTGGCCTTTAGTTGAGCGTTCGCCGCTTTAGGTTCTGTCCCCTAGCCGAGACATACCAGAGTCATTAAAAATGGTAGTTGCTACTCCTGCTTAGCGCTCAGCATGCTTGGAGTGGGACGACTGGTTCGCCCGTTGTCAGTATAATGTGACCGGGTGGGGTGTGCGGCTGGAGGTTTTTTGCAGTAAGCTTCAGTGAGGTAGAACTATAAATCGGCATAAGTTCCGGCCTATCACAAGGAGACTTAATACAACATACCGCAGACTCCCAAAACACACATACGCACTCACCACACGCATGCATGTCGCACGCACGGGAGGCCGTCCTTAAATGACCTTAGATGTTAATAGGACGTTAAACAAAATAAACCAAACCAAACCTAATAACCTAGAATATACCCACCATGTAACACGAGCTCCAACCCGAGTAAATTAAAATAGCAAAGAGAGATTGAATCATCTCTTGGAAACGAGAACATTTGCAATATAAACAGAATAACATGTCTCCTTCAGAAATGAGGACATAGGTTTGTGACAACACAATAATGTCACGTCTTCTTAGAAATGAGGACATGGGTTTGTGACAACACAATGATATCACGTCTTCTTAGAAATGAGGACATGGGTTTGTGACAACACAATAATATCACGTCTTCTTAGAAATGAGGACATTTATAATATTCATAATTAAATAAAAGATAACGTTTTCTGTTTCCTTTGGTGAAAACTATTTGTTCACTAATCATTTTACAATAGTACAAGTCTACAAGGACCACTTTTGAAATGAACACCTCATGTTGTAATCAAATTTTTGAATGTGCCCAAAGCTATATTTTCACCACTCTTTACTGCATGACTCTTAACTGGTGACAAGAAAGTGGTACACTGTAAAGATAAGTGAGTCGAGGAAAGCCCTTCTTCAGGTGGAAACTCTGTCAATAAATTATGAAGGGAAGATTAGGCTTCGCCCCTTTTTTGTCAATATCGGTAGCTGTTTGTTTCAGAGTGTTTAATTTAATTATCCAAGTGAAAGTGCTCAGTTTTTACCTGCAAATCGTTTGTATTAGTCTAAAATGAATCCTTACCTAATGGCTATACATGAGTGTATTGGGCAAACTTCACGTTTTACCACTCATTGTTCCGGTATAGAAATTATTGATTTGTTTGATATTCAGTGTAAGCAACATTTCCTTTTTATTAAACACACATATTCTTTTATAGGTTGAGGAGAGTTATCTTGCAACAGCTCCTGTGTACTATTGAAGGCAACAGCTCCTATGAATACTATAGTATTGTCATACCCGTAGAATCAAACTGTACCCCACGCTAGGCCGACTTGTTTTATGTTTTCAGGATGATTGTACAAACGAGATTATCAGAACAGGTACCGACGACCTTAAAGACCCCCTGAACTTTACCAGTATATATATTGACAGTTTGTTCTCTTACTTTATTGACCATATCGTAATGTGTAGAAATCACGAATAACCAGATACAGCATCTATCAATAACTGATATTCTATCTGGCAACGTTACCATCAATAAGAGTGCACACCTCAGTTTCACGATAGGCGTCATGCTTCTGATTGTTAATTTGTCATTTATTTCTTGATAGTATCATCCATGATTCCCCCAACCACGGCATTTGTATTGATGCGATATTCAAATAGAACAAAATAACAACACCTGCTTTCGGGAAAATCAGGTTGAAGATGACCACGGGAATGATTTAAAATCGACATCAATATCGTATTTGGGAATATTCTAGTCCCTTGTGCGATGTGGATGTGCCTGGTGGTTTTGGATTCGATAACGGGTAGTTTCGTTGACACCACCGTAGTTATCGTTTTGAGAATGTGAATGAAACCGGATTTGACCTAGATGCTCACGGAGGATGTTGAAGATGAAGCAGAAGACACTTACCCTTCCGGAACACCTGGTCTTGTTATGGTACATTTCATCGCTGTCAATATAGATATCAAGAGTCTCCATACAAATGTATCTGGTGTCGAGTATTCGTCAGTTTTGTTTACCTGTCCATATTCTCCGCTGTATTTTCCGGTTGCAATTTATTCATAAGGTTTCATTAACAACTGTTTTGTCCTTCTAGGACTAGGGATATTATACAGCTGTGTCGTCCTACTAGGACTAGGGATATTATACAGCTGTGTCGTCCTACTGGGACTAGGGATATTATACAGCTGTGTCGTCCTACTGGGACTAGGGATATTATACAGCTGTGTCGTCCTTCTAGGACTAGGGATATTATACAGCTGTGTCGTCCTACTGGGACTCGTCAGTGATGTTAGGGACATCATATAGCTATTTCGTCCTACTGGGACTCGTCAGTGATATTGATGACATCACACAGCTGTGTCGTCCTTCTAGGACTCATCATTGATGCTAAGGGCCCAAAGTGTTAATGGAAGTAGGCGACCAAAACTTCAAATTAAGAAATGTCAATATCTGGATGGGGAGGTGCAGATATTCTTCTTCCGTCTGATCTTACTATATATTGTCTAGAACCAAATACAAATTTGACAACGGTATATTCTAAGCACATGCTGCACATGTCTTCGTAACGATATTGACAGTCTGCCTTTTTCTAAATGTATATCTTTGTCCTTTCTACGTATATATTGTATAAACTTCTATTCATATGCGCTTTTATAATATGCGTTTTATAGACATTTTGGTAAATATATTCTTATAACCGGTTTTGTTTTAATGTCCACCTTCAGGTATTGTCACTGTCTTCTTTGGTCGTGAAACGGTCTTGTTACACAACATTTCGATTATAAACTCATCCAAACTATCACATCGTTACAGCTCTAACAGCATTTCTCACAG
Organism: Pecten maximus; assembly: GCF_902652985.1. Taxonomy (NCBI): domain Eukaryota; kingdom Metazoa; phylum Mollusca; class Bivalvia; order Pectinida; family Pectinidae; genus Pecten; species Pecten maximus. Next base: position 5,604,538 of record NC_047028.1, on the reverse strand, counting down.
TTGTCGCTTCATCGTAGCAGTGTACTGGCTGATTTTCTTGTCATCACTGTCAACATAGATATCCAAATACTTGTCAAATGCCTCCCTGGCATACTTACGCCAGAATCGGTTCCAGTTAGAGATGAAAAACTATTTGATATGACTCCCCGTTGGCACATTGCTCTTAGACAGGAACTTGAATTTGACTTGCTGCCCTGTTTCTGGTAATTTGTAGATGTCGTGTGCTTCCCATTACTTTACTTCCTTTGACAGACAGTGTATGTTATAACCTTAAGTCGTTAATATAGTCCAACAGTCGGAGAGGTTTTCATTTCGCCGTATCAAAAAAACATAGGATGTGTATTTCCTATATTTGTCAGGCCCATTACTAATTCCGTCAACCAACGCTCCCGTTTTTAAATTTCAAAATGATTTTGATCGTATGAATCACGTAGATTACATTTTCTGACAAAATATTGATTAAACCATAGTATCAATAGGTAATTGTTGAAGAGGTTAATACAAAACCATATCCACAGAAAGTGTTGAACCTGTTTCCCGTCTTCTTAAAGCGTGATTGTTTTGTAGCCACATAATAGCATATGTCGTCCATTGTGTTCTTGGCTCAAATGCGGAAATGTACATGGAAATGCTCATTGTTCTTGATTTTCTGTACACTTCTTTTTATTCTTTCTATATTCTATCCTCCTAACTACATATATCATTTTTAATTTGCAATTTTGCCTGGCACTGCCACGCTGTCTGTTTTACTGTTATGTTTCCCTTTGAGTGTGTTTGTCGGTATGATCATTATTCGCTGGTTTCACACAAGTACTGGTTTAAATATAGCTGAAATTTGAGCTCAACATTTCTACAAAATATACCTACATCACGAAGATCTCCACAATAAGAAAAGGTCATATATCGGTCAATTGGTAATCATATATTTGTCAGGATCAGTGCACTTTTGTTTTTATCAAGCTAAATGATCATTAGCGAGATCAGTCATTAAGATAGAAAGTGTTTACGACATGGGAAATGTTCCCAGTAGAGCGATGGGAAGGAAATAAGTAATTTTATGGTAACCGAGTTGATGACACCAGTACGTAATACATGCCGTAAAACAGTACTCATAGTAGTGATGAAGCTCATTGTTAGCAGTTTGTCCATACTGAACCCATTCCGTTGGTCCTAATCCTAAGTACAATGTAAGGCAAGTCATGAGAGTCTTGATGACCATAGTTTGAGCCGATCTGTTAAGACAATGTCCGTTCATCAGTTTGATGACCAAGAGGTAATTACTACGGATTGTCCCCTCTCTTCATTACCACACTGCTAATTGGTTTGTTTTACGGAGTTTAAAGTCCTGATAATAGCCAGGGTCAACTGAGTACAGCAGTCAAGGAGTCATCGACAGAAAAAACAAAGCACGTGAGGAAATAACAGACAAATAGTATATAACAGTATAACAATGGTGTGACAGACAATCTCGTCAACAATAGCCAATAAATCCTTAAACGTAACTGAAGACCCAAGGCAGCTTCGCAGCGACGTCGTAACGACATTATTTTCTGAGAAATGACGATTACGGATTGTTTTCATACAGCACAGGAACAACAAAGAATATCAACGTAACCATAATGCCAACTCAAAATCAACTATGAATATCGTCATAACAACGAAACCGTATTTCTATCTCGAAATCTAGAAAGAATACCGACATAATAACGGAACCGTAATTCCAACTCCACAATCGACAATGAATATCGACATATCAACGAACGAAATCATAATTCAAACTCCAAATCTACAAAGAATATCGACATAACGTCGAAACAATCATTCTTACTCAAAATCAACAAAGAATATGAACAAAACGGCGAAACCTTCATTCTAACTCCAAATAAAAAAAAAAGAATACCGTCATAACAACGAAACCACAATTCTAACTCCAAATCAACAAAGAATATCGACATAACAACAAAATCATAATTCTAAATCAAAATCAACAAAGAATATCAACAAAACGGCGAAACCAAATCTAGACTAAGTTACTGTCTCAATGAGAGTAAGGATGGTGACAACAGAAACACTAGGCATTTCAACAAGTGTCAACGCACTTGACTTCATATCGCAACTTGACAATATATTAAATAGAATGTTGACGAATTAGATCATGATATCGAACGGAATACTTTCCAATGACATTCATCAACCTGCATCTCGCGAAAACTTTCCGACAGTAGCCGATATTTGTAACGGTAATCGCAAAAATGGGAAGAATTCCTTGAATGGCGAATCCTTTGGGATCTGTAAATTCCATAGGTAGGTTAAGCAGGACAGTTGCTATCTAGGTGTAGTACGTGGACTTCCTGTAAAGCTATCTTCAATTCAAAACTATATTTAAAACACTAGTTGTCTGACCTCAACCTTATTTCAACATTAAGTAAGGTAAGTATTAAATAATTCTGGGGTACATGATTTTTCAAAACGAGAGTAATTCTCTACTGTTAATTGTGATTAGGGTGATCTTTTTATTTGGAGTCCAAAGACAATGTTCGGCTCAGTTTTTGTATATTTTCCATTGTAGCACAAGCACAATTGTTTTCATAGCATAGCATATATAGATGCGTTTAACTTCCGGGCCATATGGATTTTGCAGTACATGCAATCATACTTCTTGTTTTAGTGGTTTTCCATTGTTTTGATATTATGAATCTTTATCTTCCGGGTTTAGCATGCTATAAAATAGTAATATGAAAATATAAGCAAATGTGATCATCACACATATTTAGAAACTATCATAAAATTGCTCAATCTATTGAAATAAAAGGTTTTGCCCCTAAAAGGCACAAGGTCTATAATAATCTTTACCTTTATATCATTATTGAATAGAAAAATCAAAAGAGATAAGATATCTTACCGAGGTCTGAAGAAAGTAAACATATATTGGATCATGCTTCCTTGATAAAATATCTAGATCTATATCAACTGATATCAAACGACCTTAGATCCTTACTGATTGCACTGTTATTTTGTTCCCTATGTGAGTGAGTTTAGTTTCACAAATAATATGATATTCTAAATTATGATTGATTGTTACGACTGTTTTTGAACTTATAAAATCAATATATATATAGAGTGTCTGTGCCATATATAGGGTGTCTGTGCCATATATGGGGTTTCTGTGCCATATATAGGGTTTCTGTGCCATATATAGGGTTTCTGTGCCATATATAGGGTTTCTGTGCCATATATAGGGGTTCTGTGCCATATATAGGGTGTATGTGCAATATATAGGGTGTCTGTGCCATATAAAGGGTTTATGTGCCATATATAGGGTGTATGTGCCATATATGGGGTGTTTGTGCCATATATAGGGTGTATGTGCCATATATATGGTGTATGTGCCATATATAGGGTGTATGTGCCATATATAGGGTGTATGTGCCATAGATGGGGTGTCTGTGCCATATATAGAGTGTATGTGCCATATATAGGGTGTATGTGCCATAGATGGGGTGTCTGTGCCATATATAGAGTGTCTGTGCCATATATAGGGTGTATGTGCCATATATAGGGTGTATGTGCAATATATAGGGTGTCTGTGCCATATATAGGGTGTATGTGCCATATAAAGGGTTTATGTGCCATATATAGGGTTTCTGTGCCATATATGGGGTGTCTGTGCCATATAAAGGGTTTATGTGCCATATATAGGGTTTCTGTGCCATATATGGGGTGTCTGTGCCATATAAAGGGTTTATGTGCCATATATAGGGTTTCTGTGCCATATATAGGGTGTATGTGCAATATATAGGGTGTCTGTGCCATATATAGGGTGTATGTGCCATATATGGAGTGTTTGTGCCATATAAAGGGTTTATGTGCCATATAAAGGGTTTATGTGCCATATATAGGGTTTCTGTGCCATATATAGGGTGTATGTGCAATATATAGGGTGTCTGTGCCATATATAGGGTGTATGTGCCATATATGGAGTGTGTGTGCCATATAAAGGGTTTATGTGCCATATATGGGGTTTCTGTGCCATATATAGAGTGTCTGTGCCATATATAGAGTGTCTGTGCCATATATAGGGGTTCTGTGCCATATATAGGGTGTATGTGCCATATATAGGGTTTATGTGCCATATATGGAGTGTGTGTGCCATATATAGGGTGTATGTGCCATATATGGAGTGTGTGTGCCATATAAAGGGTTTATGTGCCATATATGGGGTTTCTGTGCCATATAAAGGGTTTATGTGCCATATATAGGGTTTATGTGCCATATATAGGGGTTCTGTGCCATATATAGGGTGCATGTGCAATATATAGGGTGTCTGTGCCATATATGGGGTGTCTGTGCCATATATAGGGTTTCTGTGCCATATATAGGGTGTATGTGCAATATATAGGGTGTCTGTGCCATATATAGGGTGTATGTGCCATATATGGAGTGTGTGTGCCATATAAAGGGTTTATGTGCCATATATGGGGTTTCTGTGTCATATGTAGGGTTTCTGTGCCATATATAGGGTTTCTGTGCCATAGATGGGGTGTCTGTGCCATATATAGGGTTTCTGTGCCATATATAGGGTTTCTGTATATTTCGATGACAAGAAACGCTCAGTAGGGTGTTATTGGAAAATCGTCAGAATGCCCGAATATTGTTCGTACGTCAGTGCAGATAAACAGATCACTGACTGGGCAATGTTTTTGTTTTATAAGTGTCAGTATATATATATAGATCATGCCCTATGCTTACATATCAATGATAGGTTGATGTCGTCGTTTTACACAGTACGTGTCAGTATATTTATAGATCATGCCCTATGCTTACAGATCAATGATTGGTTGATATCCTCGTGTTGTACATGTCAGTATATTTATAGATCATGCCCTATGCTTACATATCAATGATTGGTTGATGTCGTCATTTTGTACATGTCAGTATATTTATAGATCATGCCTTATGCTTACAGATCAATGATTGGTTGATATTTTTTTATGTGTATATGCAAACCATACATTATTGAGCACGAATCGAGTAATTCAAAAACTTAATTAGACTATATATCTAATTAATTTTTGTTCTGAGAACGTATCCCGTGTTTTCAATTTGGCATGTACTAGTAGTTAATTGCACTTAGAAGTGAGCATGTTCTTTATGTAATGTATTTCGATTAGGTTTTACAAATGTTTTTTCAAAGGCAAATTATTTATTCCTGACACCAAAGACTTAATCTTACCTTCTTCACAAAAACGAGCAAAAGAAGACGAATACCAAACAAAACTCAAATGTTTCAAAACATAAAGTATGTTTCCTTATACCTTAGTTTCATTTTGTAAAGGAAATATTAGTACATACTTCACCATAATTTATTAGCCAATCATTGTTATGTAAGCATAGGACATGATATATAAATATACTTATATAACCCATGTGGCAAAATACTTGTTTTTAAAATGTTTACAAGTTGATTAATAGAATTACTTTGATCTAGAATCGACTATATATAAAGACCCTGGACTCTTTCACATTTGCTTGCTTACAGTGAGGAAACATGTCGTTATTTGTAATAAATACTTTATTCTTGTGATGCAGTAGAAGAAAACAGTATACATGTAATTCATTAAGAAGATCATTAGTCATCTCATATATACACAGGTACATTATATAAAATATCATTTTATGTACAAAAACAATAGAATTAAATGAATATTTCGTCTCAATGAAGCGACCAAGTTAACATATATCTCATGATAAATGACATTACATGGAATTTCGTAGGAAAATAACAACAATTATAAAGCGTGTTGATGATAACCGCAATAGAAGATATCATTTTTATAAAATGTACAAGACCTCATCGTGCAGGGCCAGTAACGATTTTGTCCAACATCATTTTGTCTACCCGTTCATTTGGTATCAGATCGTTTGATTAGACCAGATCCCATCCTATCGATATAACGCTTATTCATTCCTACGTCATCGTCATTCATGCGCTTTATTAATCCGGATCCCATTCTATCTAGGTAACGTTTGTCCATTTCATTGTTTTCGTTGTTATTGAAACGCTTGATTAGACCTGAGCCCATTCTATCGAGCATTCGCTTCTCTTCCTTTGAGTCATCGTCAGTAAGACGTTTGATCAATCCAGATCCCATTCTGTCCAACATTCGCTTGTTGTTTCTATTTTCGTCTTCACTCAGACGTTTGATCAAACCTGATCCCAAATTATCTATGAGACGTTTATCGTCAATATGTCCATCGTCCATGTCATCAGCACGCTTGATTAAGCCTGATCCCATTCTGTCAAGCATTCTCTTTTCTGGTGCACTTTCGTCGTCGAAGCGTTTTATCAATCCGGCACCAAGTCGATCTATGCTTCGTTTTGGAGTTCCAATCACTTTTATAGGGTTTATGTAATCTGGAATTCGTTTGATTAATCCCATTCCTACTCGATCTAGTTGTCGCTTAATAAGACCCGTACCCAAATGGTCTAAAGGCCGTTTAATCAGACCCATTCCTACTCGATCAAGAAGACGTTTCTTTATCAATCCCATCCCGACTTTATCCAACATCCGTTTTTCCTGTTGCTGGTGTCCATTTTGTTCCATTAGAGACTGTAAAATGAGAAACTCGACTGTTGGGCGCAGCTTGTCTATGACACTATCCCCGCGTTTAAACAACCCACTTCCTAGGCTGTCCACTGCACGCTTGGTGTCGTCACCAAACGTCCGCTTTATCAGACCGCTGCCGACTCTGTCTATACCGCGTTTCCCTCTACCAACACCATCGTCCTCTATATCGGTGAAACTGAAAAGAAAAGTGAAAAAAAATCACAATTATGAATGACGTAACAAAACTCTCTCAACGTTAATACAGAGTTATTTATTCCCGATTTTTCTGTTATACAACTTACAATTACATGTACACCTACAATAAAACTGTATAACATAACTGAAAGTATTATAAGTAGCATTATCCTTATTCAGCAATACATGTTTAAATCTAGCATTCATACATTACTTTTATCGAATTGTATTTAATACTGGGCTATAACACATAGACTAAAGTTATGTATGGCAAATACATCACCTGTTTCATCTTTTTCAATACGACGAAAACTGTGTCAGTGAATCAATGAACAAAGCCAAAACATTATTAAATGAATACAGCCTATTCATAAAGGAAACCATTCAAAAAGTAACAGAAGACGTAGAGAGCATCATAAGGACTCGCATAACTTACTAGGTTACTACATATTATTTCATGTGACCCCATCTCCTCAATCACTCATTCGAAGTTCAAATGATGTGAATGATATCAAATAAAAGCTACAAGTCTCCGCGACCTGATTTTGTTATTGTATATGTTTAATGGTACAAATGAGCACATCAGTACTCGAAAGACAGTAACCTTGACATTAACAGTGAACGGAGTAGCCCCCACCTGGGGAATTCCCGTCCTTTTTCACATGTCGTCCTACGTCATTTTATTTTATGTAGAAATGTATATTTTTGTTTTCAAATCTTCAGACACTACTTTACTTTCGTATATAGGAAGTACCCATTACAAATGTCAATTACCTGAAAATAACTACAAATATCAGAAACACATTTTCGTTAGGGACTTGTTGAGGTGATACAGCAGCGGATTGGCTGATTTAGTCCTTAAGCGTTACCAGTGACACCCACCATAATAATGAGAACCGCAGTGATATGCAGTCTCAATCAACGGCCATCAAAATCCTCGACCTTAATATCACACACGAAAAAGACAGTGATAGTATGAATGGAAGCATAACACTAGCCAATAATTTCCTCAAAATTTTTTATGAGGAATTTGAAATCTACCTAACAAATTGACCTTGCCTATGCGTTCAAAAGTAACTTGCAGATAGGAGGAAAGGCATGGCTGAAAATATACGGGGAAACAAAATTCACATAAGAAAAGTCAAAATCATTTAGCTAATCCCATAACTTTGTGGTAATATGTCCCATGTGTACAATTCTAAATGTACAGTATTGGAATAAAAACGCAGATCGATCCTTTATTGTAACATGTGAACAGTTTTAAAATTGTTTGCAGTTAGGACACAAATGTTACATAATATCTTCAAATATAGTCACAATATATTCAGAACTTTGTTATCGACACTTTGATCGATTTAAGTACTGCTATATCGACACTGGTATGACAATGTCGGTATCATCCTCTGGGTACAATTTGGTCGGGGACTACTGTAACAGGACCCGGGGAAACATTGCGAACGAAGCCATACCGCAAACGTCTGTGACAGAACTTATATTCATTGGCTTGTAAATGTTCAGTGATTTGATAAACTATTAAGGCCACCAGGTTAGCGATACGGCGGAGGCAATAGGGGAAGCAGCATGTCGTTTGTCGGAGTTTTCAAAGGGTGTTATACAAGCTACAACAAACAACGATGTCATCCATTGGTCTGAAAGGATGTCATGACAATGGATTACTCCGGTATCAATCCCACAATTGTACCCAGTCACTCTGTAGTACAACGTACCGCCAATATCACCAATTGTCCCCGGCCACTCTGTAGTACAACGTACCGCCAATATCACCAATTCATCGCCTTGTTACTCGGAGTTCGCTATAGATACGTAATTAACACTCAATGACGTCATACATTTTGTATATAACATTTGTTGCATTTTAACATTGACATTTACATTATCATTATTGATCAAATTGTCGAGTGTTATGTATACTTTTACGCATAACATATTTACTGTGAGATGTGCATTGACTGACGGTATAAATAGTTTGATTAGTTCAGATATAATGTAAGTGTGATACAAGCGTTAAAAGATGTGAGACACATTCATTACAAAACACATGACAAACATATGTATCTAGGTTCTACATATGTAGTACTAATATCAAAACATGTCCTTTACATAAAAACGTATACGTATTTATAAATATTTTCAAATATAAGTGTAGTATTCTTTTTATTTATTTATTTTTATGATATAAACGTAAACCATTCGAGGTGTTGATCAATAACTCGATTATAGAAATTTATCAAGATGATACATATTCATTGTATGTATATCAGCAAGAATTTTGGGTTTGGCTTCAGTAATTAAGGAGGAAATAATCATTCACTGTAAATTACTTATATTTCGCGTTGGACTTATTTTCGTGTTAATAAGCAAGAGGAGTCAAATGGGAATTCCGATAACACCTGGATGAATCCGTGACTCTAAAATATCATAAACCGCGAATTTAAAGTAATTGCTAGATCATCGTTCGTAAAATAATGCATTCGCGAATATATCTGAAAAGACAACATCTCAAAATAAACTATTCGCGAAATCTAAGAGATTTAGAGTACACAAGACAGACGCCGTCTCTAGGAGGCATGTCCTGTTTACCAGTAGTTCATGTAACGTACTGAATTACCTACATTTTATGCAAGAGAAATAGTGTAATGGTTTTGTGATAAATCCATACCAACGATATTGAGGAAGCAAAGTACATCCCATTTAAAGTGAATAAATGTTTAATAATGTGATGGAAGTTGTTATGATAACAAAAGGGCCGATGTTAATTTGTCTGTGAACTACATTAGCAATAAGTAGGAGACAGGGAATGTCTGCAAACTGTATATTTTTCCTTTTCTTTACAAAACATTCTGTCAAATACTTCATAATTTAAATGCATTGGTTTGAGTGCAAAACAGCTATTTATATTTCTAACGCATAATTTGCTTAATACCATTATATACTGTTAGGTGCATAGCATTGAACACACAGCGAATTCTTATGTAAGATACCTAAAGTCTATGGTGACAATCATGCCTTCAGTGCTCTCCAGCATTATTGTGAATCAACTTGTCATTACAACATCAATAATTGATTAGACAGACACATAGATCACCATGATATGATATCATTAATCCGCATTGGTAGCCTTATAACTTGTTAAGGATTTGTAAAAAATAAAATCTATGTTAACTTGACATTGATCATACGTACCTCATACAAATCGTTCAGTAGATTAATCCTACAGATACGGAGCTCTACGAAATTGATAAGAATGCCCTCGACCATTGGTTGATTCCCGAACTGAGATGTGAGATGCCTTACAATTGACAATCGAAACCTTATAACGTCAATGACAAATGATAGTGAGCGTTTATTTGTCTAACTAGTCTTCCTTGGTCACTAGCATTACGGATCAGAAGGACAAAACAGTTGTAGGATCAAGTTCTATAATCAGCTCTCAGCATATTTAAGGGTGATAGAAAGGTGTTTGTCTTTGGCAACCTTTTGTTGCACTGCTTTGCGTTTTATTTGACTCGCTAACAATAATTAATAGTTTAGGTGATTTACTTATGGCTATTTCCTTCTTGCCATCGTTAGCGGAGAGAGTAACAAATATTTGGCAAAAGTTAATTCAAACATCGGATTCTATGAGAATAGATGTCAACGAAACACCTACCAACGAAAACAAAGAAATGGGCTGAACAGACAGGAAAGAAATGGTATTAGATAAGTTCCGATGTCAAAGGGGCAGCAGCTTAATTGTCCCCCTAGCAGAGGTCAGAAACGAAGTACCCGATTCTACTCTGTGGTCAAAGTGTGACATTTTACAGTGATTTAAACACCGTTTTAATCCATATTATGTACAGTGGAACTATTCAGTTTTTTTGTCTGTCGTAAATCTCAACATATCACTCCTTGCTCGCATGTGTCTTAAACCGCTGTTAAAACAACGTGATTCCCCTATGTTGTCAGGTCAGAGAACACAGGCACTCGTCAACAAGACACTCCTCTCGTCTACACGTCAGGATGTGGCGGATTGTTGCTAAGCTATTGATATATTTACTTTGGCGATCGTAACGTCAAGTGGCAGATGACGTAGCTGAACTTAGGGAAGCAGACCAAAGTCGATCACATATTGGTTAACTTGACGAACCAACTAGTCTACATTTCTGTCATTGGTATGTGTGCTTTATAATCAAAATCTGATACCCTAGTTAGACTCGTCCTTAGCATTTCTAATTAAAGATCTAGGTTATATGTTATATAACAAAACTATCATTTTAGTTATGATATCGATATATACAGTATTGGTGATATTGTATTAAGCTACCATTATATATCTAGCATGTTAACCAGATATAAGGTTATCTGTTTGGCATTAACATTGGAATGTATCAGGTGCAGTAGTACTCTTTTCTCTAAAGCTGGTCCACGCAAGCAATTGTCAAGAAAATAGTTGGTACCAAGCTAGTCTATTTTAAGCTGGTCAGTGCAAACAATAGTAAACAAAAATATTTTCTACCAGGCACCTCTATTTTAAGTTAGTCCATGCAAACACTTTTAAGCAGACATAGTTCGTACCCATGCAATTTTATTCTCAATCTTATTACATTCAAACAATTGTAAGCAATAATAGTTTGAATCAAGCTCTTTATTTATTCTTAAGCTGGTCAATGCAAACAAGTGTTAGCAAATGTAGTCAGTAACAAGAAATTATAAACGACAGTTGGCACATGCAAACAATTATTAGATAAAGTAATTAAAGTTTGTATCTAACAATTTCAATTCTAAGGCTGGTCCACAAACAATGTTATGGTTTCATAGCTTGTCCCTGGTAATTCTAACCTGAAGTTTAACCAAGTATACTTATTCCCAAGTATGTACCTATTCATGTTAACCAAACGTTACTTTTGATATACAGACTATAATATTACCTATGGCCATCTATATTGACTTCATGATGGCTGAACGGTATGATGTCAGAGTGTATCAACTACGTCACTAGGTGATGATTAGGACCAGTCTCGAGAAGATAAGACGATTCTAGATGAAAAAAGACGTCTCTCCAACATGTCGACACACCCATATTATGTTTTCTACAGATTTGACCTAAAGGAATTCCGGACTAGATAGTCGGGGACATTTTCCGAATAAAGTACATGTATCCCAACAATACATTAATAAAATATTGCTTTTAAAATGTTATCAGATTTTATCACATTTTGTCTCTTTTCGAGCTTGAAGCGCTAATTACATCATGTTTATACTTTTTCTAAAGCAGATTATATTGGAGCGATAATACACCATTGTACCAACCTGTTTACATTTGACAATGCCCCCAATTGGAGTGCGGTAAAACCAGTACGATTACAGCATATTGCATACTGTACAATTAAATCAATTAAATCATATTCCAGGTAGGTAATTTCGAAAGGCATTTTATTCACCATGTTAAGCAGAGAGCCTGTCTTTTCATAACGCAGATTTATCTGCTCTTGTGAGCAGGTTTTGATTGTTACATCATTTGTTTGTGAAAAAACGTCATGGATTTTTGAGAAAATTATGTCCTTTTCATTTTCTCATCCAAACTAATGACATAACAATCAATACCTGCTTAAATGAGCAGAGAACACTGCATAAAAAAACAGAACAAGGAGTAGGAAGATACTAAAGATGAAGGATGCAGTTTTGTATTCTTTATTCAGGAAATATTCTAAACAACTATGACCGAATTTATAATTTACAGCTTGAATGTACCTTTTGTCTTTTGCTGGTGTATGTTTCAGTAGAGTGTTGACAGTGAATAAAGCATCACAATATTTATATATCTTAGTAATCTCATTTAATCAAGATCAACTGGAGTGGTTATACTACTGTAATATTACTCGTGTATAATTATAGATAAACACAAAGAGTATACGTATGTGTGTGAAAACCATAAAAGCAATTAAAGAGTTCAACAATGTGTAAACATTTGGCAGGGGTTGTGTCGATCTCTACTTCGTATTGTGTAATGTTCTTTCCCAACTTAGGGGCTATTTTTATTGTTAAGTGAATGGACTAGTTATCTTTCCTTATGTATTCAATCCAATATGAGCATTAAGTAGGGGACAGCTTGTATAGTTTTTGTTGTGTTGGGTCAACGGAAAAAACTTACAGAAGGAACAATTGAAGCAGCATCAAGGAAAGCAGTACAAAACATAAAGAGGAAGAAAAAATCATATATTTATGTATACATAAAAGATAAATAAATAAAAATGTCGCCTCGTACAAATCATGCAATGGGAACAAATCCCAAATATATGTCCAACCTGTAAGAATATGAGTTAATATGAGGGAATTCTTAGTTTTAAAGGGAAAGAAATAGTTGCTTGCTAGGATCGTTTGGAAATTATATGTTACTGTCATCAATATCATTTCTTACAACAATAAAAATAAACCTATATACAAATTGATTAAATAAAAGGTATCGAAATATGTTTTCATCAGACAATTTACATCAATAGGCATTTGTAGTTTTGGTGGCTTTTAGTTTCTTTTTACATTTAGTTTTCTTCGCGTGTCTGATAACTGCATTTCTGTTGTCGATATATAACAATTTTAATATGATTTAATGTTGTATCTGTTTATGAAGCTATACAAACACACAAAATAGAATAGGAAAAAATGGCAAAGATTTTATAAACCGCAAATATTCTTTAAGTACACGAACTTATATTACATTAATGCGATAGATTCAAGTGCTTTTATAATTAAGAGGAGACTGCATTGGTTTATTGTATAACTCCTACTCTATGTAAACCATAAGAACTAAACGGCTCCGTGTGATTGGACGAATTAACCTAATGTTATCCCGATACAGTCCTAAAGGTTCTGTTTTAATTATCTTTAATAGAGTTTTAATAGGTTTATATATCATTTAGACGCGTACTTTCTATAATTATACACTTACAAACTCTGAGTATAATCAAATTATACAAAAGTATATATCTCTACACCTGATTTAATTATCATTAGAAGTATTAAACAATTCCAAAATTTCCTGAAATGACAAACGGTTCTTGGGTTATCAAAACTAATGAATAACTAACTGTTTCAATTATCATTTTGTTGAATGTTTGCTATTTTGGAACTTTACTTAACATATGTCATTATATGCTGTGTTTTGTTAATTAGAAGTTTAGGGTACAGTGTGACAACGAACGGCTTAATATGATGAAGATATTCTGATATAGTTTGCGCTAAAGTGACAATCACATTGTCGCGGAGATGACTGCCTCTCTCTGAGTGATACTAATGCATCCGCATCTCGAGGGAGAAGTAAAACTCCAGCGTGCATGCATGTCCACGTTAATTACATCAGCGAGAGTGCTTTTAAATATGTACCATATTAAGGACAGTAGTGGGAATCACGTAAGATATATTTTATCGATAGGACCACAGCTGCTATTCTAAAGCTTGTTCTCATTAATTGACGTGCCTTGTTAGGTAAATATTTTGATTATACAGAAATACTGACATAAGACTCATTTTTGATAAATGATAACATCAGAGGGGCCGTGTGAGGATGCCATGTAGCACGTCTATATTTAGCTAATGAGTTCAGATCAAGTCAAGATACATTCTTCATGGGTTGAACCCTGAAACTGGATAGACTTGTACACGCTTTTGAACGTGTTTTTAGTTATATACCAGTTAGCAGGTAGGTAACTAACATATATTTGATTTACATATAAAAAGTGTTATGAACAAGCGACTTTCTTTAATCACAACAATATATGAACATTAAATGGTTCTTCTATGCTGTGTTAAGTTAGTTATTCACTAGTTAGTAAATGTTGTCAGACAAATCATCATACGATGTCTTTAATTCATTATCAATATGTAGGTACGAATTGCTGTGGAAAAGACAACCTAGGAGTAGGAAAAATGGTATGAACCAGTATCGACCGAAACGCCAAAACAAAGACTCGGAAAAGGTGAACATAATATCTACTGTAAAAATGAGAAAAATATACAGATCATTTGCGACGTATCAATCACACACAATCACTGAATGTTTAAACGAGGACAAAGTTACGTATATGCCACACCATCACTGAATGTTTTAACGAGGACAAAACTAGGTATCATCCACACACAGTCACTGAATGTTTAACGAGGACAAAATAACGTACCATCCACACACAGTCACTGAATGTTTAAACGAGGACAAAGTTACGTATATGCCACACCATCACTGAATGTTTTAACGAGGACAAAACTATGTACCATCCACACACAATCACTGAATGTTTTAACGAGGACAAAATAACGTACCATCCACACACAATCACTCTTTTGAAAGTGACACAGGATCGAAACACATCATCATAATACGAGGATACAAAAATGTATATAACATTGCAATGCGAACATGAAATAAAAACTTGAAAATGAAAATCCAATGATATTTGTAGAGACAACTGAACAAATACAAGGATATGAGATCAAGTGGTCCGGAGGGTAGATTTTATCGCTTCGTGGGAGATAACCCGTCAAGTGCAGCTAGGGCACAAACAAGAGTTGTCTAATTTTCTGTGTTATGAGTTGGAGAATGGACAGTTGCACAGCAGTAATTAAATATTAATATAGAGTTTCATACCAGATTTTACAGCATGCTTTATAGCGGACTGTACTGTCACAAATACAGTGTACTATCATTCTTATAGACACAGTGTGAACGCTAGTGACGTAACAGAATGTTACACTTAACCAATAAAATAGTAGTTAGGATAAATAATGCACGTGCTTGTGTGTGTCGCTTATGAGAATGAACACGTGACCATAGAGTAATTTTATTTACGTTTCAACACCAATGGATATTTATCACAGCTTTGACAGCACTACTCCCATGAATTCCATCTTATATTGCCAAAACTACTTACATGTATCATATTTTGTGTTCCTGTAATGGCAGTAGAGACACGTTAGGCGATACATTCCAGTTCCATCTCGCGTCATAGGACGAAATTGATGTACACACAAACATAGGTAAACATGTTTCAGACCTACGGTCGACTTCTTCAATGGGAAAATCAGATTGATAGGAATGTATATTTATATGAAACGTAATTAAGATTGACAAAACATGAATTTAATAATATTTCATGTATTCCTAAGCATAAAATATGTTTTGATTTTTTTGTATAGTTACACATTCACATTTACAACTGTGTTTACTGGAGTTGTCCTCAGATCAATTAGTCATTACTAATCACATCAAGCTACCTAATCCTAATAAGGGGAATGTCCTCATGAATCAGTTTGGATGATTCTTTTTTTCAAAACAATAACTTTTCTCGTGCCTTTTAATGAGATCTGGGGTCCATATTATAGTGATTAGACAGAAAGAGCTTCTTTACTTCCTTCAACATTTTAACACACTTGTTAAGGTTTATTGGGGTTTCATTTGATAATTTCATAATATTTTGCCACAACCATCACTGACGTTTACTACATGTGTAATATAGTTTTCATTCATTATTTGGTATGCATATACAGTGTTCATTCATTATTTGGTATATATATATACATTGTCCACTCATTGTTTGGCATATATATAAAGTGTTAATTCATTATTTGGTATGCATATACAGTGTTCATTCATTATTTGGTATATGTATATACATTGTCCATTCATTGTGTGGTATATATATAAAGTGTTCATTCATTATTTGGTATGTATATATAGTGTTCATTCATTATTTGGTATGTATATAAAGTGTTCATTCATTATTTGGTATATATATACAGTGTTCATTCATTATTTGGTATATATATATACATTGTCCATTCATTGTTTGGTATATACAAATATATAAAGTGTTCATTCATTATTTGGTATGTATATACAGTGTTCATTCATTATTTGGTATATATATATAGTGTTCATCCATTATTTGGTATATATATATACATTGTCCATTCATTGTTTGGTATATACAAGTTTATAAAGTGTTCATTCATTATTTGGTATATATATATACATTGTTCATTCATAATTTGGTATGTATATACAGTGTTCATTCATTATTTGGTATATATATATACATTGTTCATTCATTATTTGGTATGTATATACAGTGTTCATTCATTATTTGGTATGTATATACAGTGTTCATTCATTATTATGTATATATATAAAGTGTTCCTTCATTATTTGGTATGTATATACAGTGTTCATTCATTATTTGGTATGTATATACAGTGTTCATTCATTATTTGGTATATATATGCAGTGTTCATTAATTGTTTGATACGTAAATAATCAAGTAGTCCTCCTCAGAGGTCTTATTTTACGATTTTTTAATACCCTCGACTACATTTTATATAATCTTAGTGACGTGTTGTCATTTCCGGTACAGTTCTCTCTTGAAAACATTAATTTTGTATTCATGTTTGTACATGATGATTTTTTAAATGTCGACGAATTGTTTTGAATTCGCGTGTAACAAGTGAATCAGATCCGATGAAATCTCACTTAACTCCTTTAATTTACAAAAACTGAATAAAATCAGCCAAGTTTACAACGTCATTAAAGAATTACTGCTTCCCCTAGGGTGCGGGAATGTTTCCGGATCCATCGTTCCTCCGTTCCGCTCCTAGATTATCGAGGTTATAGAGCCAGCCCTCTCCTAAACACCGCTCTTTGTTGATAGAAAATGAGCCAATGTACACGTTTGATGCTTTAAAAGAAAATTGGAAAGACAAAACAGGCTTTTGTATCTAAAACTAGTTTCCTTGTGAAATTGTCCTGTCTATTTTACCGAACCTATTCGGATCTTTAGTGTATATGCTCTTGAAACGCTGCAAAGTTCAATTACTACAGGATAATGATACACCAACTATAAAGCAATTTTCAATGTTGGTTTATTTCCTAGAATTCTACTACCGGATTAATTTGGTGTACAGTTTAGAATCGATATATACACCATGTTATGCATTCTTTACATATATATGATGCTATTCTTAAATAGCTACTTTGTAGATTGTTTAATTCAAGAACAGAAATAACGATATATGTACGATCTCAAACAAACAAAAAGTTTCCAAACTTCAATATGTAAATACAGTGTATGTACATCTTCGCAGATCAGCTGTCAACCATTCCATACCTCTCCTAACGATATCTACACTGTCTATCGGACAGAGCAGCTGTCAACCATGCCATACCAGTCCTAACGATATCTACACTGTCTACCGGCAGATCAGCTGTCAACCATGCCATACCAGTCCTAACGATATCTACACTGTCTATCGACAGAGCAGCTGTCAACTACTCCAGACCTCTCCTAACGATATCGACACAGTCTATCGACAGAGCAGCTGTCAACCATTCCATACCTGTCCTAACGATATCGACAGTCTATCCACAGAGGAGCTGTCACGCATTCTAGACCATTCCTACCAACATGAAAACTGTCTATAAGCAGATAAGCTGTCACCCATATCAGACCTTTCCTACTGGCATGGACAATGTCTATCAGCAGGTCAGCTTTCACAATGCCAGACATGTCCGACAAACGTGGACACTGTCCATTAGCTGTCACCATTGCATACCTGTCCTACCAACATGGACAATGTCTATCAGTAGATCAGCTGTCACCCATTCTAGACTTCTCATCAGTTTAAGGTTTGCTTAGTAATATAAGTAGAATATGTCTTGATTTCCAGACTCTTCTATCAGGCGGGTCAATTTATGATTCTATAAATTGACTGCGCAACTAACAAAGCTATTTTGATATAGTATGCGGTTTGCATATAAATCAAATGTAGGGACGATGTCGCTTTAATCGGGTCCACCAAACTGATACTGGCGGGACTGTCTTGCTGATATGGCTAGATGAAGATCAATATAATCGAACATGGGTCTGTTCCATGGACAGGGATATCTCAACCCGAGTGTAAGAGTTTGGCCACGAGGCTTGCCGAGTGCTGGCCAGCCAAACTCTTACACGAGGGTTGAGATACTCTTTTCGCGGAATATACCCATGTTTGATTATTTTTCTCACATACTTTCAGCAAATGTAAGCTTTTTTTTAAAAGTTTTTCATCGCGCCATCTGCAATGCTCCTTGGAATGTGCGTCAAAATTGAATTGTCAAGTGAAGTATGTAAGGAAATATAATGCATGCATATTATCTTACAATTAATTGATGTATACATGTATGTAGTGTCTTCCTTATAACTAGAAGATGTTTATTCTCATCAGGTAAAGCTATCCTGGAGCCCGAATTCGGTACTTATATTGTACTTAACGTACATAATCCTGTTTGATCTGAATCCATAAAACGGTTCCATGGAATGCCTGTGTCATTGATAATTCGCCACGGTGAGGTTATTGTCCTCGTGGTATTATAAATCTGGCGTATTTTATCGTTATAATCAGTTGGTATCAGTTTGGAATCTTTTATCTGTTGGCGTCATTGCAATAACGTGATGTATTTTCATCTAAAGTACTTCAGTCCGGTAGTTCTACGAACAAACTCGTGTCGGCTGTAAGGTCGGGCATAGGAAGAGTCCCTAAAAACGAAAGCCTCTAAGCTTAAACATCAATGTTGTAAAGACATTAAGACGTATCCAGTAAATGCTGAAATAAACACCTCACACGTCACCAAACAAGGACCAAGGCATGTTTCCATGGAGTCTCTAAACAATCTGCTATCTGATTCTCCATTGGAGAACTTTCTGTCACTGTATAATGATCAGTCTGTTTTCCTTCACGTCTTTGGAAACATTTCCACAATTTATTCCGTTTAGCTTATTGCTATTGTTTTTATATACACATTTTTGTTTAATTACTCCATTAAGTCTATTCACCATCTCATTTCGGATGAAATAGAATGTTTTAAGATGGTATCGTTGCAACAAAGTTATCATTATGTGGCCATTGTGTGCCAATCATATTGTCTTTTCCTTCAGATCTCTGTTAATGTGTTCATGATCCTATTTAGCCTTGAAACTTGACTGTTGAGGACAGATACAGTTGACTCGCATGACAACAAGGGTGCTACGGTTTTGTCGTCTGTAATATAGCAGGCAGTCCAGCAAACACACAAAGCATTTACCCTGAGTCTAATGCTTCCAAGGTGTTTGACTGTATACAAAGGTTATGTTAATGTTGAATTCAGATGACATAAGCTGCACCCTCTCTTTAACGTGTTCTTCATCTCTGAACAGCAGTGGCCCAGGTTGACAACAGGTGGACACAGGTTTGATTCCCCATTCGGACATTATAATGTATGGTTTTACCTGCTCTTCCATGTGACTTTCCCTTAGGTACACTCCCGTATTTGGATTCCGCATTAGTCCTCCAGACCGACAACAGCAATGCTGATAATTTGATATAATTGCTGCATACTAAGTTTACTGTAGTTTTAAGATAATCATGCTGAACACAACCTATATTGCGAGGTACAGTAGTCTAGCGATAAAGCACAGGGCTACTTGACCGAGGCAAAGAATCGCTAATTCGAGTTCCGCTACTAGCGCTTGGTTGTTTTCTGAACGATTTTGAAAACTTTGCATATTTTTTTCAAATACAATTTAAAACTCTTTTAACTGACAGTGGCAGCTTTGAGGGCCTTTATTTTTATATATATCGAACAATGGTATAGCTGTCACCAGGACAAACTTATCTGTTAAAGAATTGATCAGGAATATGGGACATTTAATGAACATCCACGTATTAAGTAAGTATAACACGTGTACATGTACATTTGTTTATCGACCCCCCTTTTCGAGGGCATGACATTACATTATATTTGACAGGGATTTGCAGGGCAGTAGTCGTCAGCTATGCGCACCAGAGAATATTGATTGAGGAAGCACTTTCGATGTATAATAATTAATACATCGATATTGTAAAGTGGTTTGCCGCTGACTCCTAAATAGATATCGGTGTATCATCACATTTTTATTGCCAAACTTTTATAAAAACTTCCACCGACCATGCGGCTGTTTCTTCTATTTCCTCTCAACTAAAAGTCAGACTTCTACTACGTAGGCAGTTAATCTTTTATCACCACGGGATTTGAACCTGGTACAGGACTTCGGGGTAATCTGGCTAAACCTGACAATAAGGAGCTTTGAAAATGTTTTGATTTAAATTGATAGATATACATATTCCCGAATGAATCTTTGAATTTAAATATGGTTACTAAACCTGGACATTACTGGGACCCGTGAGGTTTCCAGCCTGTCATTGATAGAAGTGATTTGACAGAGTACATATATGTTAACCTCATCTACAGCAGTTCCGACGCTACAAAAGATCCTTATAATCCGAGAGACATTTACTTACTGTAAACGTGGTAATTTTCACGGGGTTAATTTCGCGATTTCGATATGTATACTATACGCGTGGGGGCGATTTTTGCGATCTATCCAACATTGTATTTCGTTATTACGTAAATTGATAGCCAAATTATACGTCTGAGGAAATTTTCGCAATTAAAAGGACTCAACGACTTTACCATCGCAAAATTTTTCTCATTTACAGTAAGCATTGCGCTTAAATTTCTTAGTTGAAGAAACGAGAGCAATGTATTTGTACAAAATCCCATAGCCAGTCTAGTTCAATATATGATAGTATCACTTACTACAAACTACAATTGAATAACATAGATAATGGAATTATTCTTTTTAAGTTAATTCAAGCAATGCTATGGAAACTATTAAACAAAATATCCATTATTCAGTGGCTTTAGTCGGCGTAAACGTTTCAATAGGCTAATGAAAATGTTTTATCATATATAATTAAGACAAAGCATTGCTTTGCTACTATTATTTAGCTAGTAGAACTAGGTAATAATTTCACAAACCACAGACATTTCTATGAAAAGAAAGAAGTGTTCACAGAGTGAGTTGATAATACAACTAGTAGAATATGGTTACCAATGAACTGTAACGGTCATCAAAGCATTGGTCTGTCTGGCCATCATGCACTAAAAACCAGCATTGTTAATGGTTATTAATTGTGAGTAATGACTTCACCTCTCTATGTCACATGGCCAAACTCCCTTAATGTAGTGTAATTGGGCGATCCCTTATCCTATATTGATTATCTGCCCACGAGGCCGGCTGTCATCCCGTCTTGTCAAGAATGTTCCAAGAGGTAAGCCCCCTGTATGATGAGAATTTCTAGAAATGCCCCACAGGGAGTATGCAAGCTATGTTTAGTGACCTACCAACACAGAAGAGATTACCTTTGTATACATCAGAAAACACTGCAACTAAGGCTCTGTGTATGGTTAGTTTGATACAGTTTAAGGGAAGGTTTTCGGATATGGAATATTAGAAATAAGCATTTAAATTATTCGTACTAAATCATCATGTTATTCCTACAGTGTAACTTACAAAATAACACCGAGTATGTCTTGCCGCTCGATCTTGTGTAAATAGGTATGTAAAACTTAATATGGTATTTCGAGATGTAAAGCAGAAGATCACGTGTCATTAGGTACACGTTATAAAGTTAATAATAGAATGTACTTTCCGTAGATCGCATATATTAGTGGATAGTAAACGTATGACCTATTTTTTTCTTCGGCTCACACATTTGTAAGATATTGAATCACATGCATTTCTGGAGATATGGTGATTTCACTGACGATTTCCGTATATCTTGATGGTTTGGGGTATTACCGTAATATTTCATTATCTTAACTGATTAATGATAATTAAATCGTGTTCTCAGCAGTGTTTCTATCAAAATAATATAACTTACGGGTAATTACTATGCAGATTTTTTCCTATGCTTCTGATGACAGAATAAATCTTAATAGATTTTTCACGAATTCTGTTGGTTTAAATAGGGTCACGTGACCCGCATTAAAAACAATATTGACCTTTCGTTCTAAGAAGTTAAATAAAAAGTGAAATGACTTGGTGTTTCCAAAAATAGATTACAGGGTATAAATTATCTATACCCTTGGCATTGTCCGATAATGTCGAATGTCTTGCACAACAGTGACAACTTCAGACACGTTATGTCTCTGAAACTTTTGGAACGAATACATAATGATATATAAATAATTGTTATTAGCTTATCTATAAAGTTAATATATTGAATTTACTTTTGATGGATTGTTTATAATGTTTGGAGTGTGTATGTCTGAAGTGTATATTTTTCATTTGTATTCTCTTTCAGTAAACATTTAATTGCATGCCCTAAAATGTTGTGATTATCAGTTTACAATAAAATTGTTATATCCCCTTGATTTTGGTCCATACATTGTTTTATTGACCTGAATAATTATAAACTTCGGACTTCGTCCTCAGTTAACATTTATTCTCGGGTTAATAAAACCATGTATCATCAAAAGGCAATAATTGTATCTCATTTCTGCACAGTAATAATCATTGTCTCCTTCTATCTCAGGTTAAAAAGTCATTCCGTGCCGTAACATATTTGTATGTATCATGTATGTGACGTCGAGCCACTGGTGAGCCTAAATGTGGTATGTCTTGCTGCTTGCTTCATTTCGTCAGCTCCGCTGAAATTCTGGATCGGTCAGATTGTTTTGACCTCATCACACCATGTCTAGGAAATTCGTCTCACCTAACCCTTAAACACCTGAATGTCCACCCCACACGGTCAGATCGACCCTCTCCATCAAACATGGATCAATAGGTCTACACAACTTATCTCGTGCTGTCCTGTTCTGTTCCAAACATACACGGAACCAAGTACCAACTCATTCCTTATAATGCAAGGGGATCCGAAAGCTATCTGGCAAATATATCCCACCGAAAGCGGATACTATTCTTAGTTTCGAACTTTTTTTTTATATCTTCAAAGGATTCAAATCATGGTAATATGAAACCCCGCCAATATAATAATCCTATTGGCTATCATGATATTCTCTGGAATGAACCCCCGGAAAGATAGTGCTATTTTTAGAATAGAGTGAAATGTTTCAGGTAGTTTCGTATCAAATATATGTCGTTGTAAGCCTAGATTGATGATTCGGATTCCTAAACTTCTCATTGTATTTTCTGCTTTAAGCGCAGACTGACTCCAATCAATGGACCAACGGAGTGAATATTTCTGCTGCCCTATATACCAGTGCTTATTGTGTCGTTACAATATAGCTTTATTTAGGAAATATTAAATCATAGCAGCTTCTTGTTCTAAATTTAGTAATTGATGTTGATATAAGCGAAAGACGCCTTAACTGCAAATGACATTTCGTACACAGCGTACTAATTTCCCTACATTTAGAATTACAAAACACACACAAACAATTAATTCATTAAAGATGAGTATATTTTAAGTGCGTATTCAGTCAGATGACATAAATATTTTTCACTTCAAAATATCACGTGGATGCAAATGAAATAAACAGGACATAGAATAGGACACAGCGGTTCATATAACAAAAATACCATATTTGACTGCATTAACATCACAATATCTCGTCTTTAGTAGACGACAGGGGAACCAATTACAGGGGTCGTTCACCTGAAAAAGGTTTTGAATTCAAAACTGGCAGACACAAACAGACCTCTAGAGGTAGCTCGAGTCTCGCACTGTTTATGTGTGGTTTGCGTGACATTGAGTCTATCATTTAACCATTAACCATTTTAGAGGTCATTAATAGTTTTATGTCAGGATTACACCTTGCTATGGAAACAGCAATGATCTGGAGTAGATGTCAGCTTTTCATTTTTACTAAAGAGGCTTTCGCCATACTCTCTATAAGTTTAGTTTTATGCTGGAACGATCTCCATTAACGGAACGACAATATTAACTTCTATCAAACAATCCAGATTATCTACCATTACTGATAATATATTTACATTCACTACATATTTTTGTAGGAAACACTTTGGCATGTGACACGTGCTCCTTACATAC
Source organism: Pecten maximus (assembly GCF_902652985.1). Lineage (NCBI taxonomy): Eukaryota > Metazoa > Mollusca > Bivalvia > Pectinida > Pectinidae > Pecten > Pecten maximus. Next base: position 5,579,840 of record NC_047028.1, on the reverse strand, counting down.
AGAAAGCAGAAGAGTCTGCTAAGCTATTACTGAGGGGAGGAGATTCTGTTTTGGTGACTGTGGTATATTTATTAAATTGTTGTTATTATTTCGTTTTTCGTCTTTTCAAGCTTATACATGATTCTTTTGCATCTTTCCTGAATATCACTCATTATAGTTCGTTGTGTAATTATACGTCGATGAAAACCAATTCACGTTTTTGGTACGAACTATTTGATTATATATGGTTAAATTGAAATATAACGTCTAGAGTTATATTACTGACGTCACTGTGCTACATGTACACAATAGAAAAATGAAATGTATGATCATTTCGACGCTGATACGGTAATTATAGCTGATATCCAATATAGGGTATATCTCGAGAGACATGCACGTGCTCTTATACAAACTAATTCATCAGCTGCCAGCTTTTATATTTCAGGTAAAAATTTGAATAAAAATGGGTACAGGTATTTTTTATATTCGGGTCCACAATATAAAATATTTTAAGTAGTATATATTACCAAAGTTTGCGCCATAGCAAATTAAGCTTGCTTCTTGAGAATTGCATGGTGACTGTACTCATAGGAACATTCCAATACATTCACACGTAGAATTCAATTTCGTTTTCAATTATTTTATTCAGGGTTTACGAGTAGGACGTGAGATCGTTAGCAATTTCAGGTAATATTTAGTATATAATTTCATTAGCGTAACTACCGAAGATACAAAACCGAAAGAAAACATCTCCATTTCGCCATGCCATCAACAACAAAGATGGCATGACATCTGTTCGTTAGAACATATAAGGAGTGTATCACTATAAAAAGGAGGAAAACAAGTGATTCATTACCCTGTCGATCGGATATGCCCTAAAAGCCTGGAATCACCACAAACAATATAGACACTTCCACACCAGTCGGTTACATCAGTCTTTACCTCCAGAGTAACCGTCAGTGACAGTCGATTGATTAACTGTATGATAAGCATGATGGTTTTAATTTCTTTATCGTATATTTACCATTTCTGAATAGCTGCATTCCCGCTTCATTAAACTCCAAGATTTAACTTTGTTTAAATATCCGAGACCAGCAGCTGACATATTAACAGACACAGAGTTGCAAGTAAATGAAGGCTATGGGAAAGTTATTTATCTGTTTTGTATTTTAATTGCTATCTAGGTATGGACTATGACAGGGCATTGCCTTTGGTCTAATCCTTGTCTTATCTTGTCGGATAATTATTTTCCTTTTACGTTTGTTAACTCTTTTCATTTCTTATTATAAGCTACAATTATATCATAATTTAAAACTGCAGTGTTAGCAAACAAGTAAATCATTTCTTATTGTCTTAATGTTGAATCGTATAAAAAACAGTAAGTGGAAATAGTCATTGTCTTCCTGAGATGGTGGATCCCATCTGCATTTAATGTCAACTTTCAACTCTTACATTTTAAACTCTTTACCATAATACAATTCTCCATTCCTTATCGGCAAATGACGCTGTCAAAACACTGTTAGGTTTAACAGCTATAGGTCAGATGCTCTGCCTGAAGTTTTCTATTGCTTACGTAAAAGCTATTGAGCAATGCGTCCATATCACATTAATACCAGTTATGGCGGTCACTATGGGTGAGATGATATCATGCAATCTGTAGTTTACGTTTTTGATACAAGCTCATGGGTAATCTCTTTTACATGGAGTTTGTTGACATTAAAGGGCATTGACCAACTTTTCAATTTCGTTTTCAAACTAGTTCGTCCTGATTGTATCAGAACATGTATTTTCGAATCAGCACGTAATGCTGATATATTTTCCGCGTCATGTACTGCAAACGTTTTCAATTATATCAGCGGTGATTCGTTCACAAGATTAAATATAGGCTTTAATTACTTGAACCTATAATCATAGAAAAAGTCCTCGTTTGATTATATCATATCCCGAGGGAAAATCGCAGAGGGATTACAGAAGAATATTATGTCTTGAAATAGTTTCTTAACTATAAGCCTTTGCATTACACTAATAAAATCTCCTGATTTTAATACCGTTTCCATTATTTACCACGACAACGCTTTTAAACGAATGATGCGGTGAGCGGATCTTAGAAATAAATGGCGATGCTTTAATGTAACACGTGCAAACTAAATCCATAGCAATGCCAATGTCAGAGTAGGCTAGCCTAACGGACGCCTGTGTTTGTAGTTAGACTACCAAGATTGACATTGATTGGAATTCTATATACTATCGATACCATACGTTTTAGGACAGTTTCCTCTACACTGATAGTATGTTAGAGTTTGTAATATGAATTATCCGATGTTTGACGACCGATCCTACTTTATTTTGAGAATGCAATACATATATTCTGCAAAGTATAATTGAAAACAATCGTTTTGAAAATTAGACGCAGGAGGACGGATACATGGTGACCGCAGATGATGACAAGAAAGGCCGTCCTAGATAACCGCAGATGGTGACACCAGAGGTCGTCCTAGATAACCGCAGATGGTGACACCAGAGGTCGTCCTAGATAACCACAGATGGTGACACCAGAGGTCGTCCTAGATAATCACAGATGGTGACACCACAGGCCGTCCTAGATAACCGCAGATGGTGACACCACAGGTCGTCCTAGATAACCACAGATGATGACACCAGAGGTCGTCCTAGATAACCACAGATGATGACACCAGAGGTCGTCCTAGATAACCGCAGATGGAGATAAGAAAGGTCGTCCTAGATAACCACAGATGGTGACACCAGAGGTCGTCCTAGATAACCGCAGATGGTGACACCACAGGTCGTCCTAGATAACCGCAGATGGTGACATCAGAGGTCGTCCTAGATAACCGCAGATGGTGACACCAGAGGTCGTCCTAAATAACCGCAGATGGTGACACCAGAGGTCGTCTTAGATAACCGCAGATGGTGACACCACAGGTCGTCCTAGATAACCGCAGATGGTGACACCACAGGTCGTCCTAGATAACCGCAGATGGTGACACCAGAGGTCGTCCTAGATAACCACAGATGGTGACACCAGAGGTCGTCCTAGATAACCGCAGATGGGGATAAGAAAGGTCATCCTAGATAACCGCAGATGGTGACACCACAGGTCGTCCTAGATAACCGCAGATGGTGACACCACAGGTCGTCCTAGATAACCGCAGATGGTGACACCAGAGGTCGTCCTAGATAACCGCAGATGGTGACACCACAGGTCGTCCTAGATAACCACAGATGGTGACACCAGAGGTCGTCTTAGATAACCGCAGATGATGAGACGAGAGGTCGTCGTAGATTACCACAGATGATGACACGAAAGGTCGTCCTAGATGACTGCAGATGATGCCACGATAAATCATCTCGATTATCGGCTGTAAAGAGGCCAGATATGAGTGATTTTCTAAAGAAAAATCACCATCATAATCATAAAATCCTCATCATAACAACCGATCCGTGGGTGCGAGACATATTTTTTTTACAAGATTACTTCTTAATACGACTATACACAACCAAAGGATTAGTCCGCAATCGACGAAGTAAATCAGCGGCGTCCTCAAGGGTCATTGTCTGATAGGTCTAATCCGGAAATTGCGTCATGCCCTTAGGAATTCCGCGATACTAATTGTTTTGTTATGAAAGAGAAATTTCGTTATTATAGGAGAGTGTTAAGAAAATTTTGGAGTCTCTAAGCAATAGAAGGTCAAAGGCATCGTAGACATACTATCAATATATCGATGACACACTGGACAGGGAAGACATAAACATCTAGATATACAATAAAGAAAGAGATGAATAGCTTAGCAGAGGCAATCTATGCAGGAACGATTTTCGCCAATCAGGAGTAGAATGAGACAAAGTCTCATTGTGATGATCCGACCTTGCAGGATATTTTATTGACCACCAAAGTGCTCTGTGAATCGGAGCCAAACATGTCCAATCGGCCAAATTTTCACCAATCATCTTAAGACACAGTTAAAAAAGAAACAAACTATTTTCATAGAGCAAGAGGTCTTTACATTGTTATTAAACCAATCAATTAGGGGATTCGTCCAATTTCCTACATAAAACTTAAAATAAGAGAATGATACCTCAGAGAATAATCTGTAATCATTTATCTTTGAAGGAAAATATTGGTGCCAATATTACTTGTCCTGCCAAATTTTTCCAAATTCACACATAACGCAAAACAGTTTTTCTAGATATACAGTGTACTATGTTGGGCTTAGCTACCTTGAAGAATCCGCTGTCGTTCTATTGCGGATAATCCTTATTATTTGAGTTACCTGTATCATATGCACCTGTCTCCTCTGAAGTAAATTGGTGGTAATCAAGCCTTTTCACTCTATTTGAGTATGACACAGCCTCAGATCAAGGTGACGGTTTAGTTGTCCTCTGTTACATTTGATTTCTCACGGATGCCATACAGTCTGTGCGCACTCAAGATTTAATCTTACTAAAAGTTATATTCATTGACAAATTAAAAAGTTCGCCTTATTAGTTCAGACATAGACTGTTTTTTTTCTTACCTGTGTAGTGATGTGATCATCAGTAGATCGAGACTGGTCTATGATTACTCCTGTTCTGGCATCATATTGACTGTCAGTATGAATCGATTTACATTTTTTGGGAATGATATTTAAACACTTATAAACTTTCGAGAGATGAGTCGTGTTGTTCTTGACTACAATTGTTGTCAGAAATGCAATCAAAACACGCTTACTTTTGCATTTTGACGAAAACACCCGAGCTGTTTTCTAATGTTACGATCCGCGGGAGGTGATAGAGGTAATTATTACGCCAACTGTATCTGAGATACGCGAAATCAGGGGAATGTCGCCTGTATTTAACAATTTAATTTTGTTTCTGTAATAATTAAATATATTTTTTGAAATTCTATGTATTCCTTCTTTTTTTAAGTAAAATATCCTTCCTGAATGTTCAAATATCATTGATTATTTGGAGGTATGATACACTAAAATGCCTTCTTTCCATTAGCAACTGGTTTCTTTAAGGTTATTCAAAACACATCTTGCTGACGATATCTGTGGTACAATAAAGCGCGATGGGTTTGTTGACATCTCTGCCATTTACATTTTACTGGTATTATTTACAATACTGTAGTGTATTACATAAGGCGTTTTATAAACTTTCGCTGCTTTTGTGGTTGTAGTGGAACCACGATTGTACAACGAATATTGGTAAATGTATTATTTTTATATTACTGTTGCATGTGCTAACCAGGGAACATTATACCCACGAAATAATTTGAAAGCTCCAAATCACAAAAGTTCACACAGATATTTCTTATTAGATAGCATCGTACTTTTACAATCGTATGTTTTGGCAGATGGTTTCTGATATGCATCATGACTAGTGACAACGACAGTGTATCCTTTCTGAAGCATTTCCGCTGAACAAAACATTACAAGTTTTCATGGAATGATTTAGGCATAAGTTGGGATAGCAGGTAATTCAATTGTTGTATCATGTTTGTACCACTACATTAAAGGTTTCATTGTGGCGACACTTGCATGATGGGTTAGAAAGAACGCCATTAGCGCTACAGACAAGTTCACCAGATAAAACTACAATCGTTTGGATGCCAACCAAATCCAGCATTTACTGTATCGTGTTTTCATATCATGTGGAACCGTCTATAAGACTGTACTATAATACAGACCGGCTACGACACAGTGATGTAGACTAATACGTGAAATCTGGAAATGGTTAATCAACCATTGGCAAGCTTTTTTATTTTTTTGCAACAATAAATGTATGTATGCAGTGATCGTCTTTTGGAGGCATGGGTAACGAAATATGAAGACGATAATGTATCAATACTTTATGATCTGTACTCATAACAAAAAATCCCGGACAACAGATTTGAATAAAAATGGCCAACAAAACGGTGAAATTTTAAATTTATTACATAAAAACTAGAGTCATACTCAAGACAAAGAAATCATAGAAAATTCAGATAGTGATAAAATCTAACTGTAATACAGGATCCTGACGTAAATTTGTGGTTCTTGGAAAGGTGATTTTGAATAAATTGTGAATATGGGAAAGACATACTGAGCTATTTTAGCTTTAAACAACTAGTAAGCTATGTCACTTCAACTGCCCGACTAGGGAGGCACTATACAGACATCGGGCCGTAATTGACGTGTACTAAAAACTTGAAGGTTCCGTATTGTCCGGTTGTAAACACACTGGAGTAGACTTACGGTACTTTCCCCGTACACACATAAACCTCGTAACAAAAGACATCCCGAGAGTATTACGTTAGGATTGTAGTATATTCGTAACATTTTTTTAACTCATTTGAATATGTAATTAAAGTTTCCGTGAAATCCAAAGCTAAACATTTTTGCAGTTTATTGAATTATGGTGGCTTTTCGTCATCAATTCAGATTTTGACATTTTGTCCACCTGGTTTGAATTTCGTCAGTAGCCTCCTGTGACGAACACTTTGGCCCTTAGCATGTACTGACGAAGAAGGACGAATCAGCTGTATGATATATCTAACATCACTAACGAGTCTTTGAAGGACCAAGCAGCTGTATGAGGTCCCGTACATTAACTTAAGAGTCCTAGAAGGACCAAACATCTGTATGATGTCCCTTACATTCACTGACGAGTCATAGAAGGACGAATCAGCTGTATGATATCCCTAACATCACTGACGAGTCCTAGAAGGATGAAACAGCTGTATGATGTCCCTAACATCACTGACGAGTTCTAGGAGGACAGAACACATGTATTATGTCCTTAACATCACTGACGAGTTCTAGGAGGACAGAACACATGTATGATGTCCCTAACATCACTGACGAGTCCTACAAGGACCAAACAATTGTATGATGTCCATTACATCACCAAAAATCCTAGAAGGACCAAACAGCTGTATGATGTCCTTTACATTAACCTACGAGTCCTAGAAGGACCAGACATCTGTACGATGTCCCTTACATCACTGACGAGTCATAGAAGGACCAAACATCTGTACGATGTCCCTTACATCACTGACGAGTCATAGAAGGACCATGCAGTTGTATGATCCAGTTTAATTTATTTGTGGTTTCGCTTTACATGTATTTAACATCGATGGTATTGAAACTTGCTAATTTCATGGTTTTCATTGCTAACAGCAATGCTATTCGGCAAATGATACATCTTTAAGTTCATTCATATTGAGATTTTTTTTTTTATATTTTTACAAATGCTATGTACAATGTAGTGTATGACTGAGTGAAAATAACATGCATGTTAGTTTTGTAACCTGTATAGAAAATCCCCCAAAATAATCAAGCATTAATCAGTGAAATACATTAGCATGCCAATGGCCGTAGTGGTACTGGTATAAACCACATCGGTATGGCGCTGGGAAAGGCTGGAATACGTAATTAAATGGAATAGCATGTATCTTATTGTAACTCGGCAAACACCGTCATATCACCGTGAGAGCGACATTGTAATTCTAACTACAATTAACGGGTAAATATGAACAAATTGATACGAAGAAGTGAGGATAAGGTAATGCATTCCGGAAAGGTGGTCTACTTAGTCAGAAATACCCGCTATCAAGGCAATGACACGTTCTGGAAATGTGAGCTGTTGGCCTTTAAAATGTTCATCATCATTGAACTTTTACCCGGGTCAGTACATTACGGGGAGTAAAACATGACACCGACAGAGTGAAAACTGAATCACCATATTAATTAACACCGAACAAGAAGATACTAATCTAATTTTAACTTGAATCAATCTACATGAAGAATTATATAATTTAATGATTGAATTCCCTTTGGTCGATTTCGTAGGGTGATGAACTGAGTTGCTCTTGAGACAATTATATGGTTCATTCATAGTGTTCATTCAAATTGTTCATTCAAGTTGTTCATTCAAAATATTCATTCAAAATATTCATTCAAACTATTCATTCACATTGATCATTCATAGAGTTCATTCACTGTGATCAGTTTTTGCGTTCATTCATTGTGATCATAAATAGCGTTCAGTCATAATGGTCATTCGTGTTAATCATTCATAGTGTTCATTCTTCAAAGTGTTCATTAATAGTGTTTAGTCATAATGGTCATTCGTGTTAATCATTCATAGTGTTCATTCTTCAAAGTGTTCATTAATAGTGTTCATTCATAATGATCATTCGTGTTAATCATTAATAGTGTTCATTCTTCAAAGTGTTCATTAATAGTGTTCATTCATAATGGTCATTCGTGTTAATCATTCATAGTGTTCATTCTTCAAAGTGATCATTCATAGTGTTCATTCATTATTGTTATTCATAGTGTGCATTCATTAAATGTATTTGAATGTTGATACTGGCCACAAAATAAAAAGTACATACCCTTATCATAAAAATCATGATTACAGGTTTGCAAACAATTGATTTTCGATAAAAATGACTTACTGTACGTCGTCTTGTTGATTGTGCCGCTGTTCTGTTTTACTACTAATTAAGACAATCACGAGTAAGAACATGTTCCGGTATTCGGCTGTTTATAGCCGTTATTTCTCATCTGTAAACTCGGACATAAACAGACCACTAGGTATGTATTAGGACGTGCGTGATCTTGGAGTGGAGTTTGTAATGTAGACTTTAACTGATGTACAAAGTAGAGGGTTACAGTCGTTACAATCTCATTCTAACCGTGGTAATTACCAGTCAACACAACCTAACAAACAACAAACCTGTTTTGGATACCTCCAGATGGATTTATACATTTAATATATAATAATAGAAGAAGAAACGAATTAAATCGTAATTCTGTGAATGTAAGCACCCTATAGAGAATATTGCCCCTTTGAAGCGCATACATAATTTTCAAATATATTATTCTGTATGCCCAGTTGTAACTATTCTCGCAGAACGTGTGGCTTCAGTTTTCCTTGCTATTAACATGGATTATTTGTGGTGTTGGCAGCAATATTGCAGTCTTTAAATATAAATATGTAATATTTGTTATTTTTGTGTTATTTTCCTAGTCTGTATTTGTTTTAAGCCCACAAACCATCAACCGCGCGAACATCGACTTGTGCAATTCCTTTTTGAGCACATCCAATTGCTGTGTACCATACCCTAATCAGATTACACTGATCTGTAAATGTTAGGGCGGATTCCCTGTTTGATGAAATTCATAAATGTTTAAATATACGTGTAAATTGCTGTCAGTTACCTTGGCTTTACACTGTTTAGGAAATGGCGTTGTGTAACTCATTGTGGCTCTGAACCATATCTTAGACACTTCCACTAGAATACAGGCATGGAAATAAAAAGTGTTCCTCTGTTGGACAACTTGTTTTTTGTTTGTTTTTGTACGAAACTGATTATATTAAAGAACTTATAAGATCACTTAACAGCAGCCTTACAAGTCCCCTCAATTTTACATTAAGAAATATCGATGTTGTGCTGTCTTTAAATAAAAAACTTTCTTGACCATGTCGTTCGGATAAACTCTGCCAAGCTTGTAATCAAGGACACAACATGCTCTTCGACATCAGATATCTTTTACTTCAATAATCATTTACAATAAACTCAGGTCATACAGCTTACACCTAGGCTGTATGATAAATATGATCATTTCAATATCGCAAGTGTTATCTTTCTATTTCCAGATAGCAACCTCACTGTGTCAACTATTTACGGTATGTATGCTGATATTCACATCATCTCGATTTGTGACAAATGTCGATTACTGAAGGCAAAACAGGCAAAGCAGGGTCATGATCTTTTTGCGAAACCATATATTTCCTTGTGTGTTTGATACATGTTAATACACCCGACTACATATAAGGCAAAGGAATAGAGCACATAGGAAAGCAAAAACCACTAATTCAATTATACATTGGGAGAATTATAGAAACAAAAGAAATGAAACCATAAGTAAGATACGGGAAGCAAAGAAAACATATATTGAAAATTTACAAAAATCACTGAATGACAAAACTATACCTCCCAATAAATGGTGGAAAATTGCACGGAATGTTCTAAATATAAATAACAAATCCACCTCTATCCCCCCCACTAGTACACAATAACAATCTTACCCAACATCCATTTGACAAAGCTGAGTGTCTTAATAAATATTTTGTTTCTATATCAACTACCTCACCTGACACTGGACCAGTACCTGAAGTTTCCAACAATCTCCAGCATTCCATAAACAATATCATAATAACTGAGCAGGATGTAAAAGATCAGTTATTCCTTTTGAATGGAAACAAACCATCAGGGCCTGATGATATGATCCCCAAAATAATCAAAAACCTTCACCCCTCTATACTCCTTCCTGTCACTCTTTTATTTAATAAAACACTTGAAACAGGTTCAATTCGAATTAACTGGAAAATGGCTAATAGCAATGCCATATATAAAGGAAAAGGCTTAATCAATGAAGTGTCAAATTACAGACCTATCTCGGTTACGTCATGTTTTAGTAAATTGTTAGAAAAAAATATATTCAAATACCTATACAATTACCTGACTACTTATAGAATTATTACTAAACATCAATCTGGATTTACACCAAAAGATTCTACTGTTAATCAATTATTGTCTATTTACCATACCATTGTTAACTGCCTGGATCAAAATAAAGAAATCAGATTCATTTTCTGTGACATAAGTAAGGCTTTTGACAGGGTTTGGCATGAAGGTCTACTTTATAAATTAGAATCATATGGTATTAAAGGGAATCTCTTAAACTGGTTCAAAGAAATTTTATCCGACAGAAAGCAGAGAATATTAACTGAAGGTCATGCATCTACATTTGATCCAGTCCTGGCAGGAGTTCCTCAAGGTTCGGTCCTCAGACCATTAATGTTTTTAATTTATATTAATTATATTGTTGATTGTGTTACTAACAAAATTAAGCTATTTGCCGATGACACTTCTCTTTATGGTATAAGTGATAACAACCCCATGGAATTAGCTCAAAACTTATCTGATGTGATATTAAATTTAATCCTGCTAAAGCACAATAAGTAATTTTCTCTAGAAAAAATGATAGAAACCATCCTATTATAAATTTCTATGATGAACCAATTACTGAAAATAAAGCACATACACATCTAGGTCTAACTCTGAATGATGATGCCAAATGGAACCAGCATATATCTAATGTTTATGATAAAGCATTTAAAAGGATTAACATATTAAGACTACTGAAAAATAAAATAGATAGGAAATCTTTAAATACTATTTATACTGCCTATATAAAACCAACATTAAGTTTGCAGATGTTGTTTGGGATAACTGTTCAAAAGCCCAAAAAACTCTATTAGAATCAATCCAACTGGATGCAGGACGATTAATTACAGGCCTACGAAAAGGTACTTCACATGATAAACTTTATAATGAACTAGGATGGGAAACATTGAGTAATAGAAGAAATAAACATAAACTTATTTCAATGTACAAGATAATGAATAATAAAACCCCAGATTATTTAAGAGAAATTATAGAACCATATATTCATGATAAAACTCTGGATCGTTATGCTCTTCGTACAAACAGATTTTGACCCCCCCCCCCCCCCCCCCCCCCTTGTGCCGAACAGTGACTTATTTTGAAAGTTTTTTTCCATCTATGTTAAACGAAATGAATAGTCTAGCCCCTCAACTCATAAATATCAACTCTACAGCACAGTTCAAAATATCATTAAACACAAACGTGCATAACAAATCTGATACAACTGATGTATTTAAATATCTCGGTAGTCGTTACATAAATATTGTTCTTTGTCAATTTAAGAAATAATTAATGATGATTCGTGTATTGTTGCAAGATATACAACGAGGACGAGGATATTTTGCAATTAAATTAATAACGAAGGCCGCAGGCCTGAGTTATTAATTAAAATTGCAAAATATCCGAGTCCGAGTTGTATATCCTGCAACAATACACGAGTCAAAGTTGATTATTTCTATTCTACCATGTACTGTTTATTTCTGAGATCGACCTCTTTCTAATAGAAAAAACAGCAAAGAAACCCCCAGAAAACCTTGCAATTTATTTCTTGAGCATTGCATTATTTGTTGATGAAATATACAGGCAATACAGTACTACGATCAAAAGCATCTATCATATGGCACTGATTTTGAAAATTAAAAAGAAAAAGAAAAAAAAAAGGGGGGGCCTCCGTAGGATTCGAATTCGCGTCGTGATAAAAATTTATTGAAAGACTAACCCATTAGCCCACTCGGCTACAGTAGCCTTTTATAAAGCGGGTGAATTTTAGATATATAAAATTGTAACAGCCGTGACTCACGAGCGAGTATTATTGGCACGAGCGTGTATTATTGGAAAATAATACATGATTTTAAACCAATGAAAACAGGCGTTGCATAGCAAACATGGTAGAATACGAAATAAGGCAAGTAATCTCAATTATGATCGTTATAAAGATCATCTAATCGAATCCCCAATGTGTGATTGCAACCAGTCTTTTGAAACTGTAACTCATTATTTTACTGAATGTAATAATTATCAGAATCTCCGCCAATCTCTTGAACAACAATTAATACATCAATATCACAACCACATGTGTGTTGAAGTCCTTACAAATGGTTGTGTCAGCTGCAATGACAACCAGAATAAAGATATACTTGTACATGTATCAAACTTTATAGTACAGTCAAAGAGACTCTAAATCTTTTTTTTTTTTTTTTTTTTTTTTACATGAAATTCACATATACTTTGAACTAGTTATTCTTCAGTATGAAATAATATCTTAACCCTAAGATGACCACCATGATACAGCAGGCTATGGGCAGCCGTACTAAATCTTAATTACATCAATTCACTTACAATTATGTTATGTATGTATTATTATATTTATATATCAAATAGAGGCAACTCCTATTAGTAAAGTTCTCATAAATATTAATCTATCAGATCAAGTTGGTGTAACCCACCCTAAAAATATGTATCTATTTGGTGAATTTGGGTTTTGATCCCTAACAGTGGATGGCTATTGTGTTACACAAATGGACTTTAAGGCCTGTATCTGTTGGGAGAATAAATTCAATTTGACCAAATAGATGCACTCAGCAATCAAAAAATAACATCCAAAATCATTTTAGAGTTTCACCTCATTTTTGTATAATAAACCTTTTTTCTTCACATTGAGGAGTTGCCTCCCCTTGTGTTGCACCATTGTTAATCTTAATTCATGTGTGTATATATGTTTATGTTTGTTTGCCACCTATTATATAAGGATAGGACTAAAATAGGCAATGCCCGATGTCTAATCCTATTGACAAAATTACATCTTATGTCAATAAAATATGTTGAAATTGAAATTGAAATACACCCGGTGCTCCATTTTATGAATGTGAGACAGATTTTACTCAGATCTGCAAGGCGAAAATGCCGTCGATGAAACAGAAGAGGCCTGCTTTTCCGAAACACATGATTGTATTCTACTATTACACTTTCAAGATCCCCATGCAAATCTAACTGTGTAGTGGAGAGTAAATGGCGCCTCCTGTTTGGTGTTTGGTGTATGGGCAGTAAATGGCGCCTCCTGTTTGGTGTTTGGTGTATGGGCAGTAAATGGCGCCTCCTGTTTGGTGTGTTGACAGTAAATGGCGCCTCCTGTTGGTGTGATGACATTTAATGACGCCCCTGTTTAGTGTATTGACAGTAAAGGGCGCCTCTTGATTGGTGTGTTGACAGTAAATTGAGCCTCATGTTTTGTTTGTAGAAAGTAAATGGCGCCTCCTGTTTGGTTGTGGACAGTAAATGGCGCCTCCTGTATGTTGTATGGACAGTAAATGGCGCCTCCTGTTTGGTGTGTTGACAGTAAATGGCGCCTCCTGTTTGGTTTGTAGACAGTAAATGGCGCCTCCTGTTTTGGGTGTGGACAGTAAATGGCGTCTCCTGTTATGTGTGTTGACAGTAAATGGCGCCTTCTGTTTGGTGTGTTGACAGTAAATGGCGCCTCCTGTTTGGTGTGTTGACAGTAATTGGCGCCTCCTGTTTGGTGTGTTGACAGTAATGGCGCCTCCTGTTTGGCGTGTTGACAGTAAATGGCGCCTCCTGTTATGTGTGTTGACAGTAAATGGCGCCTTCTGTTTGGTGTGTTGACAGTAAATGGCGCCTTCTGTTTGGTGTGTTGACCGTAAATGGCGCCTTCTGTTTGGTGTGTTGACAGTAAATGGCGCCTTCTGTTTGGTGTGTTGACAGTAAATGGCGCCTTCTGTTTGGTGTGTTGACCGTAAATGGCACCTTCTGTTTGGTGTGTTGACAGTAAATGGCGCCTTCTTTTTGGTGTGTTGACAGTAAATGGCGCCTTCTGTTTGGTGTGTTGACCGTAAATGGCGCCTTCTGTTTGGTGTGTTGACAGTAAATGGCGCCTTCTGTTTGGTGTGTTGACAGTAAATGGCGCCTTCTGTTTGGTGTGTTGACCGTAAATGGCGCCTTCTGTTTGGTGTGTTGACAGTAAATGGCGCCTTCTGTTTGGTGTGTTGACCGTAAATGGCGCCTTCTTTTTGGTGTGTTGACAGTAAATGACGCTTTCTGTTTGGTGTGTTGACAGTTAATTGCGCCTTCTGTTTGGTGTGTTGACAGTAAATGGCGCCTTCTGTTTGGTTTGTTGACAGTAAATGGCGCCTTCTGTTTGGTGTGTTGACAGTAAATGGCGCCTTCTGTTTGGTGTGTTGACAGTAAATGGCGCCTTCTGTTTGGTGTGCTGACCGTAAATGGCGCCTTCTGTTTGGTGTGTTGACAGTAAAGGGCGCCTTCTGTTTGGTGTGTTGACAGTAAATGGCGGCTTATATTTGGTGTGTTGACAGTAAATGGCGCCTTCTGTTTGGTGTGTTGACAGTAAATGGCGCCTTCTGTTTGGTGTGTTGACAGTAAATGACGCCTTCTGTTTGGTGTGTTGACAGTAAAGGGCGCCTTCTTTTTGGTGTGTTGACAGTAAAGGGCGCCTTCTTTTTGGTGTGTTGACAGTAAATGGCGCCTTCTGTTTGGTGTGTTGACAGTAAAGGGCGCCTTCTGTTTGGTGTGTTGACAGTAAATGGCGGCTTATATTTGGTGTGTGTATAGTAAGTGACTCCCCTTTTCTAAGCGACGCCTTTTGGGCTCAACTGATATGCAAAAAGTCGTGGATATTGCATTCAATCAAATGTGTCATTTTAGATGGGGAAGCATAATACAAACGAATAAAATGCGTGCATGCTAAAACTCATCTGATACACCAATCAACACAATGAGATCCGGAAACCTTCTAAATAAATGTAATATATACCTCCCAATAACTTCCTTGTATACATGGCACTATTAAAATGAACAGTGCCGTCTTACTTCTACTTTTGCAATATGATCCTAATTAGATTTTGATAACACTTTCCCCCAACCATACCCTGGGGTTTTTGTTCCGTATATATGTAACTTGATTACGATTCATATACATCGACAATTCAGTTGGAGACGCATTGATGGATTGGTTTTATTAAAAACAAAAGCAAGCGTTTTCTGTAAAAACCATTTCTCAAATTTCAAATTTCAGTGGTAACCAGCCAACTGTAATTGCTGTATCAGTACATATATTATTAATTAACACCCACAACATATATGGCTGAATCAACGTAAAAATATAAAGAAAACTCGAGCTGTTTAATTTTATAAAATGTAATTATCATTGTTTCATTTCTAGCCGAGAGGTGACAATGCTAAAGGCGTAAAATAATAGGATGCTTTGTCTGCACGTCCACGTATATGTACTAGTAACGGCCAACAATTTGGTTACTGCTTCATGACACTTGCTGTTTTTGGTTACATACTTTTAATAGTTTGGTTTAGGTATTGTGTAACGGGCTATCATCGGGTATCCCCTAAGATGCTCGATTCATGCATGTTGTAAGTGAGGGCGTGTCTGTTTGTGTGTTCCGTGAGATTGCTGTTCGTGAGCGATACCTAGCTGAAGCACACTGCCGAAGACAAATATCAGGACATCCCCACCCAGTAATGTTATTCGGATAATGAGTGAACCAGTAGTTCGACTTCCATAATACCGAGCTTCCAATTGTATAGACTTTGGCAAGTCTCGACCAGGTGACAGAAAGCAACGCCTTCCTCACAGGAGATAAGAACCTCTAGATTATGAAAGAATAATAGTTATATATCTACTTTACGGTTCCTTTATGGAAATAATTTGTTGGGCTTGGTATTGTACAGCATTTCTGTGCATGGTAACGTCGTCATCTTGTAAATTACCCTTGTATAAAGACACCATTACCCTATCCCTACCCAACATGAGTAGCAGTCTGTTAAACATGCCTAAAAGCATGCTTCAACGTATTTCATAACGTAGAAAAAACGTCCTGATAGACTGCATAACAGCACACTTTGTCAAAGTAATGTTTACGGTACGAAAAAGGCGAATATTACTATCCTCTGAACACTGTTCTGGGTTTACGCCAAGTTAGGACTAAAAACAGGTTAAGGGTCATCTATATAGCAGAATAATGTTGAATTTCTAACACGAATAAATACCTAAAGATTTGCACAAAAAATGTCATGTAATATTTAAGCATTGAACTGTTACCAAATGGTAGTATACAGTCGATATGAATACAATTTGGGTGACAGATAAATAGAATGTCGCCCGTTAGGGCGACATTAAATATTTATCTGTCACCCAAATTGTATTCATATCGACTGTATACTACCATTTGGTAACAGTTCAATGCTTATATTTACATTCATAATTTTATTTTATTTACTGTAGCTGAAGACGCGTTTAAATTTGCCGCTTCTCCTATCACTGACGTCATCAAGTTCAAAAACCGGAACAGCCGAAATTTCCAAAAGGAATAATATAGTCCCTCATGTCGTTAACAATAGCAATCACATGAAATGTTTTTTGCACAATTTGGCTTTATATTATATTTTATAAAAGTTTGTAGATATCTTCAAATTGTTCACAATTGCATAATTTCTGATTGTTTAAAAATAAAGCCGTTTTTCGGCGCATGATATACGGTTAACATTTAGAAGTGATGCGGCTTTGAATGGGTACTGCACAGGACAGACTCGATTCCTCGGAAACACTTATGTTTCTATCGACTGGATTTACGTTATTTTCAGAGGAATATCACTTCTTAAATTCTAAATGAACGTCGTCTTGACAGTAGGTTAAAACGATTCCAAGGATATTCCATTAGAAACAGAATCCAGTCTAACCGGTCACATCAGTGTCGCTAACTTAGCAGACGATGTTCAACTTCACAGGGGCTCGATTTTGGAGTAAGGTAGGCCTTAGACATCAGTGAATAACCACATAACTATAATTCAGTATGCATACACAACCAGAAACCATGTCGATACTGCCGATGTTTCGCAAGATTTTTTTTTTTTAAATGCTGGACTTTAAATGTTGTCGTGTCTAGCATTTCTGACAATTCGACAACGAGCCCCTGTGTGACGACAGTGACAATTTGATTACTTCCTATAGATCAGGAATAGAGCTTATACTAATTTTGTGTCGAGTCGGTCGACTTCATTTTTTTCTATTATTAAATTTTACTCTTATAACTTGCGTTGCTTTTTTGTGGTTGTTTACGTAGATAAATGCTAGCATTCGAAATCTCTCCTGGCCGAATGTAACTGGGGACCATTGTTTTGACCAGCAACACCTGGGGCTGTATCCCTACTCTGACCGAATCACTGTAAATTGTAGCATACACTCTGATGAATACAATTTGGTTTACAAACGACATATAGGCAAATGCAACACAGAATGTAAATATACCAAAATGTTTGTTTGTACATGTAGCTTCTTACAATCACCAATAATATGCTATAGATGCTACCAGTTTCTTCTATAGTAACTTTGTGGTAAGATGTAGCATGGAATAATTCTAAGTCACGCAAATGACCAAACCTGAAAAATAGCCATGCTGTTATGTTCACAAGTGTCTAAAGCACAGGGTAGGAGCATTTGTTTGACCGGATTTTACTGTATGTACGTATAAACACTTATTTTGTTTTGACCTTGGAATGCAAATGGCGGCTGTGAATAATTTTACTCAAATATGGCTTAAAGGGGGGCATTTCAGTTAATAACAATACTCCTATATCATACATTTAAAACATCTCATCATAGTAAGAAGAAAATTTTAAAGTCAATTTGTTAATCTGGTGAGTTTGCAGCCTTTTTTCAGAAATAGGCATATTTTACCCCAAACTCAACGGTTGAACATTTTTTCATAAAAGTAGTCTTCTTGCCACTTCAAGAATACTTTATATTGTCTAATAAGAGCATTTTTGATGTTTTAAATACCTCCTTATATGCCGTATTTGTGTGATATCATTCACGACCGCCATTTGCAATTCAAGGTCAAAATAAAAACAGCGTTTATACATATAATAACGTCAAAGCTGGTCAAACCAATGCTCCTATTTTGTGCTTTAGACACTTGTGAGCAAAACGACATGGAAAGTTTGTGTAATATATCGGATACAAATGAGTTAATAATGTCCCCCTGAAACATGCATTTTTCTTACGTTTTGTTGAAATTTACAAACAGCTTAACAAATAACATGTCAACAGCAAGTCCCAGGGTTCGCCATGATACATACTAAAAGTTCATCATGTTACTTCTGTGACATTGCACCATAATATGGATTTATAGGCCTGTAAAATATCATTGTTTTGACTGGATTTGCTGTTTAGATACCCCTTAACATACAACTTTAATGTATTTAAACAAATGGACATGTATGTGTCGCTTCTAAAGGGGCTGAGGTCTTGTAAAAACTAAAAGTTGAGCTCTTCTACTTAATGAACCTTTTACTTACATGTACACGGCATTATTTGAACATGACAGATAATAACAGCATTTTAAAGAAGTTCTTAAAGCATAAATGTAATAAATAATATGCAATACTATTTGAGATATCTTTAAAATGTTAACTTTATGACGAGTTTACCATAAAATCAGTTATTTAACTGCAATGTTAAATTATTGAGGATCATTCCAATGAACAACGTCTGTCGGACGATACAAAACTTTTTAGGATATCGCTATGTATTTATAACCTGTTAATAGTGCAAATGTTGTGAGTTTTATTATTTTAATGGTTTGATTTCCAAAATCTATGTATTTATACAACAAACAAAAAGACACCCTGTCACCAGTACCAGTCTGATTATCACCGAGCAGACTAGTGATTTGTCTTCGGGTTTCATTGTCTTAATTATCACGTTATCGCCTTTTGATATCTTTCGTTTGATGAGTTTAGGAGAGAAAAGGGTATGAAAAGAGAATATTGTTATTTTAGTTTTCAAATCGATATGATACTATTTTCACCAATATCAACAAAATTATCTCAGTTTTGCGCTCAATGTCGTCACCCTTTTTGTTTTTCTTCATTTACATGATTTTGGTAGGAAATGGAACCTAAGGTCAATTATACAAATCATGACATAGCAGTATCTAAAGTAACTCTGTCTCCTCTGCTACATACTGGTTAACGGTCAGGATATGTTGTATAGAATATCTTTATCTTAAATAACATGAGTATTACGCTAAATGAACGAACTAAAGATGTTTGATACAGTTTAGATAAAGAATGGTAGACAACACGGCTGAAAACTTTTGCTACCAATTAAAATGAATGTTGTAATCAAGCAGTTACATTATAGGTAAGGAATGTAGAACTGCCCAATACAACTCTCCGTCATCATTGGACCCCTGAGCTATGCTAACAGCCTAAAGTTAGGAATTTTGAAGGTAATCAGACAATCCGAATTTAATTGCTTTTTTTGGTTACTTTGTTCATTTTACAAAAAATGCGTAACATGTTCTATCAACTTAAATTAATCACACTTCTTTGCCCGGGTGAAAGCTTGCGACTGGTCTTACTGGGGCAGTTCCTAGAAACACCTCGGGGTCAGGCAGATGACCCCCATACCCTTTTGCCGTCGAAATCCAAGTGAACCTAGACATGTTAGAATGTCATACTGTAAAGTTACATATTTTAGAGGCAAACAAATCTTAGCGGTTTTTGAATGACTCATTCTATGAACTGTTTCCATGTTCCTGTTTCAATGCGCTGATCTTTTAAAATTTGGAAATGTGACAATATTTAAGCCCGACGAATGAGGAACGTTTACAGCTTATTAAAGACAGACATACCTGTGGTGATTCTGAACCGGTGTCACTATTGCAACGGCATATTTCGAAACGACCCACAATCAAAGTTTTTCATCAAGCAAAGCATTCCACAAAGACACACTAAGATCCCCTTTAAATGTTAAATAGCATTAGATACTGTACATAGTATTTATTCTGTTACGCGTCAGTGATATTAGGGATATTCAGGAGGACATCTAAAAATTCAAGGTCAAAATACCAACAAGAGGAAATTAAGAGGCAGACCATTTTTTTTCAGTTTTGATTTAGTTTTTTTTGTTTCGTTTTGATTATATTTATAGTCCTATTTGATAAATTTCACCTCTGATGTATATATTATAATGATGATATAGATATACTCAATATACTACGTTATTTTTGAAATGTCTTGTATATTAATTTATAACGTAAGCCATTGTCGTCTTATGATTGCAAAAGGAATTTAAGACGACCAAAAATATCGCGTTTTCATTCATACCTCATGTTTATTATGTGTATTGCTGTGTAGATTAAATGTAGTTTAAACAATAGATAATTGACCAAGTATGTCTTTAAGTTAGATTTCAATCACCATTGGAATCCTGGTGACTGCGATAAACCCTATGTCTCTGTCAAAACCGTACCTGTGTACGTCTACTCAAAGTAAATGGAAGAACATCGCTATCGTTATGGTGTTTTTAGATTTCAATCGAAAATTTGTCTCATATCCATTTTATCATGAAATGCAGCAGATAATTGCGCTAAGTATATCTATAAACATATATATTAATTTGTACAGAGAACGTGGAAGGAGAGGATTAATAGGAATGGAAACCAATGTGTGTGGTACATATATATTAAGCCTGTATGGAATTCACATCAAGGCCATACTGATTTAATGGGTAATTATCTAACTGTTGTGTTATATCATCTATAATATTATATATACTGAGTTAGATCCGAACGGATAAAACATCCATCTTTTTACTCCCACGTCTCGCTTCATATACGACTATCAATGGTATTCAAAGTTCTTATCTAATCAGAACTAGGTCCAATAGCCTTCGTTCGCCTGATCGTGACCTATTATACGAATGTCAACCTGCTCGTGTATATGGAGGATAAAAACGAATACTGTATATACAGTATCAATAGGGATATGTTCCGCGAGCTAAGAGATGGTCTACACGTTAATGAGGTAACATGAGTACAATGTATGTAACGTATCGATTGTGGGACGGCCACTGTTAGTGCGTAATGGAGGACAACCAAGGTAACTACTTTTAAGAATAAAAGTAACATAAAAATTAAGAAATACGCAGTAACAATGGACAGGCAAATGTTGTTCCCATTTTCTGAAGTAGAGAAAGCACGTGATTGACCGGATATGTCACTGTGTACATGTATCTCCGAGAACAATGCGAGACGTTCGTACAAGTTAAGAAATTCCATATAACGGACGATGATTCCACTATTACACATCATAGTGACATATCTCAGATTAAAATTAGATTTAAATAATAGTAAATATTGATAAAATAGTAGTAAATATAGATAGAATAGTGGTGAATATTGGTAAAATAGTAGTAAATATAGATAGAATAGTGGTGAATATTGGTAAAATAGCGTAAATATTGGTAAAATAGCAGTAAATATTGGTAAAATAGCGGTAAATATTGGTAAAATAGTAGTAAATATAGATAGAATATTGGTGAATATTGTTAAAATAGTAGTAAATATAGATAGAATACATGTAGTAGTAAATATTGGTAAAATAGCGGTAAATATCAAAAATCTAACATCTAATACCCAAATAAGCACAAATAAATATTTGGTTATGAAACCACGACAAGGACATCTCTAGCGCGCTTTCATAACGTCAATCAGAATATTCAAGGTCATCAGCACTTGACAATCTATCAAACGGGAGGTGATCCACGCGGTATAGAAGAATGTATGTGGTATTACCGCTAATTAACCAATAGCAAACATGGCGAGTATGTTGTTGGTTTTGTAACATGCTGATATGGCTAATGAATCATTTAATTCTACACCATAGCATAGAGAGTCTCCGTATTGGACTAAAACATATCAGCACCATCAGCAGATCTAGCGATGTGTCACTGTAATAGTGTTATGGCTCAGCACCATCAGCAGATCTAGCGATGTGTCACTATAATTGTATTATAGCTCAGCACCATCAGCAGATCTAGCGATGTGTCACTACAATAGTGTTATGGTTCAGCACCATCAGCAGATCTAGCGATGTGTCACTATAATAGTGTTATAGCTCAGCACCATCAGCAGATCTAGCGATGTGTCACTATAATAGTGTTGTAGCTCAGCACCATCAGCAGATCTAGCGATGTGTCACTGTAATAGTGTTATAGCTCAGCACCATCAGCAGATCTAGCGATGTGTCACTGTAATAGTGTTATAGCTCAGCACCATCAGCAGATCTAGCGATGTGTCACTGTAATAGGGTTGTAGCTCAGTACCATCAGCAGATCTAGCGATGTGTCACTGTAATAGTGTTATAGCTCAGCACCATCAGCAGATCTAGCGATGTGTCACTATAATAGTGTTATGGTTCAACACCATCAGCAGATCTAGCGATGTGACACTGTAATAGTGTTATAGCTCAGCACCATCAGCAGATCTAGCGATGTGTCACTATAATAGTGTTAAAGCTCAGCACCATCAGTAGATCTAGCGATGTGTCACTTTAATAGTGTTATAGCTCAGCACCATCAGAAACTCTAGCGATGTGTCACTATAATAGTGTTGTAGCTCAGCACCATCAGCAGATCTAGCGATGTGTCACTGAAATAGTGTTATAGCTCAGCACCATCAGCAGATCTAGCGATGTGTCACTATAATAGTGTTGTAGCTCAGCACCATCAGCAGAACTAGCGATGTGTCACTATGATAGTGTTGTAGCTCAGCACCATCAGCAGATCTAGCGATGTGTCACTATAATAGTGTTGTAGCTCAGCACCATCAGCAGATCTAGCGATGTGTCACTATAATAGTGTTACTGCTCAGGACCATCAGCAGATCTAGCGATGTGTCACTATATTAGTGTTATGGTTCAGCACCATCAGCAGATCTAGCGATGTGTCACTTTAATAGTGTTGTAGCTCAGCACCATCAGCAGAACTAGCGATGTGTCACTATGATAGTGTTGTAGCTCAGCACCATCAGCAGATCTAGCGATGTGTCACTATGATAGTGTTGTAGCTCAGCACCATCAGCAGAACTAGCGATGTGTCACTATGATAGTGTTGTAGCTCAGCACCATCAGCAGATCTAGCGATGTGTCACTATAATAGTGTTGTAGCTCAGCACCATCAGCAGATCTAGCGATGTGTCACTTTAATAGTGTTACTGCTCAGGACCATCAGCAGATCTAGCGATGTGTCACTATAATAGTGTTATGGTTCAGCACCATCAGCAGATCTAGCGATGTGTCACTATAATAGTGTTACTGCTCAGGACCATCAGCAGATCTAGCGATGTGTCACTATATTAGTGTTATGGTTCAGCACCATCAGCTGATCTAGCGATGTGTCACTTTAATAGTGTTGTAGCTCAGCACCATCAGCAGAACTAGCAATGTGTCACTATGATAGTGTTGTAGCTCAGCACCATCAGCAGATCTAGCGATGTGTCACTATAATAGTGTTGTAGCTCAGCACCATCAGCAGATCTAGCGATGTGTCACTATAATAGTGTTACTGCTCAGGACCATCAGCAGATCTAGCGATGTGTCACTATATTAGTGTTATGGTTCAGCACCATCAGTAGATCTAGCGATGTGTCACTATAATAGTGTTGTAGCTCAGCACCATCAGCAGATTAACAGTGTTATGACTCAGTACTATCAGTAGATTTACCGTTATTACTACTATCATAGTGTTATGGTGACACATATTAATTACAAGCTGTCATATGTTCATTAGCTTAAACAATTATAATTTCTACTGACTAAAAAAGGACATTATCTATTGTGTAAAACGATAATATACTATAACATACGTAAGGATTGTGACACATTGAACGGAAAATGTTAGATTTTTATATCTAAAACTAAATGAACCTAAAATGATTAAAAACCTTAAGTAATATCTAAATGTCATGCAATGCAATATCTAGAATACTTATAACATTGAAGTAGTAGATTTATTTCCGACAGACAGACTATATACTTGGCAATTTCAAGCATCTACATGATATGTATAGTTATAAAATTAATATCAATGCTATTGGAGTTCTCACTCATTCTGTTGATTCGCTGTATGACCTGACCGCCTGGGCTGCTTGCTTGGTGTGTCCTTAAATGACCCTGGCTGTTAATAGGACGTTAAACAAAAACAAACAAACAAGCTTGGTGTGTCCGGCAGTATGATTCATTGAGATAGCACTATAACTTCGGTATCATATCCACGCTATCACAAGGCGACAAACTTCGTGTAGCGCGCGCAGCCTGCCAAATTACACACGCATCTCGCACACACGGGAGACCGTCAATAAATGACCACGATAGGACGTTAAACAATGCAAAAACCAAACCAATCATAAACATATATCGAAGATGTAAGCATTGACATCATTTTTTCCCCGATTTTCGTTAATTTGAAAA
This sequence comes from Pecten maximus, assembly GCF_902652985.1. Classification (NCBI taxonomy): domain Eukaryota; kingdom Metazoa; phylum Mollusca; class Bivalvia; order Pectinida; family Pectinidae; genus Pecten; species Pecten maximus. The sequence goes on along the minus strand of NC_047028.1, from coordinate 5,555,062 downwards.
ATATCTTACATGCCATTCTTCTACATTAACAACAGTCGTCTCCACCACAGAGCTGTATCAATGAGTCACTTCGACATAACAGTCGTCTCCACAGAGCTGTATCAATGAGTCACTTCGACATAACAGTCGTCTCCACAGAGCTGTATCAATGAGTCACTTCGACATAACAGTCGTCTCCACAGAGCTGTATCAATGAGTCACTTCGACATAACAGTCGTCTCCACAGAGCTGTATCAATGAGTCACTTCGACATAACAGTCGTCTCCACAGAGCTGTATCAATGAGTCACTTCGACATAACAGTCGTCTCCACAGAGCTGTATCAATGAGTCACTTCGACATAACAGTCGTCTCCACAGAGCTGTATCAATGAGTCACTTCGACATAACAGTCGTCTCCACAGAGCTGTATCAATGAGTCACTTCGACATAACAGTCGTCTCCACAGAGCTGTATCAATGAGTCACTTCGACATAACAGTCGTCTCCACAGAGCTGTATCAATGAGTCACTTCGACATAACAGTCGTCTCCACAGAGCTGTATCAATGAGTCACTTCGACATAACAGTCGTCTCCACAGAGCTGTATCAATGAGTCACTTCGACATAACAGTCGTCTCCACAGAGCTGTATCAATGAGTCACTTCGACATAACAGTCGTCTCCACAGAGCTGTATCAATGAGTCACTTCGACATAACAGTCGTCTCCACAGAGCTGTATCAATGAGTCACTTCGACATAACAGTCGTCTCCACAGAGCTGTATCAATGAGTCACTTCGACATAACAGTCGTCTCCACAGAGCTGTATCAATGAGTCACTTCGACATAACAGTCGTCTCCACAGAGCTGTATCAATGAGTCACTTCGACATAACAGTCGTCTCCACAGAGCTGTATCAATGAGTCACTTCGACATAACAGTCGTCTCCACAGAGCTGTATCAATGAGTCACTTCGACATAACAGTCGTCTCCACAGAGCTGTATCAATGAGTCACTTCGACATAACAGTCGTCTCCACAGAGCTGTATCAATGAGTCACTTCGACATAACAGTCGTCTCCACAGAGCTGTATCAATGAGTCACTTCGACATAACAGTCGTCTCCACAGAGCTGTATCAATGAGTCACTTCGACATAACAGTCGTCTCCACAGAGCTGTATCAATGAGTCACTTCGACATAACAGTCGTCTCCACAGAGCTGTATCAATGAGTCACTTCGACATAACAGTCGTCTCCACAGAGCTGTATCAATGAGTCACTTCGACATAACAGTCGTCTCCACAGAGCTGTATCAATGAGTCACTTCGACATAACAGTCGTCTCCACAGAGCTGTATCAATGAGTCACTTCGACATAACAGTCGTCTCCACAGAGCTGTATCAATGAGTCACTTCGACATAACAGTCGTCTCCACAGAGCTGTATCAATGAGTCACTTCGACATAACAGTCGTCTCCACAGAGCTGTATCAATGAGTCACTTCGACATAACAGTCGTCTCCACAGAGCTGTATCAATGAGTCACTTCGACATAACAGTCGTCTCCACAGAGCTGTATCAATGAGTCACTTCGACATAACAGTCGTCTCCACAGAGCTGTATCAATGAGTCACTTCGACATAACAGTCGTCTCCACAGAGCTGTATCAATGAGTCACTTCGACATAACACAAAAAGGTTGTAGTCATTTACAAGTTGTCGCAACCAGAAATGTTAATCTCCTGTTTTAGCTACACAATTGTTTCCGGACTTAACAATGGATATCTATAATTAAATTGTAATCGACACGTTTGATGGTCCTACGGAATGAGTTTAATCATGGACAGATTACCTAATGCAAGTTCACGCCAAATCAGCACTTTTCTGCTTAAAGTTGTATGATGCTGAAAATACAGGTAGTAAGCCTAGAAAAAAGTAGTATTCTCGATTCAAATACTACATCATTATTTAAAAAATATGTACTGGTGACAGTATTGAGATATCTATATGCTACCTTCAGTTCAATATACTTATACAATAATATCGGTGTAAGATTTCCTAATCGGTTTCTGTCATTCTTGATAAATATCCTATGCTAATAATCAGTGCCTCGGAAGCCTTTTATATAAAAAACAAAAACAAAAGTATACATTAATATCAACATTTTAGTGATAAAACATTTCCCTAAACTTTATTTTTCGTTATTTAATTTCCCTGCTTTACTGTACACAGTGTTGAAAACTAATTACGTTCAGTTGTCATAACGTTCAGTGTTTTGTATAGGTTTTTGATGGCTGTCTTGAAAACATAAACATAAACAAATTTTCGTATTTGAATTTGAACTTTTTTCACTTGGCAAAATGCGTAAGCCTTGAAAAACGCCGTTATAGTACCCCCCCCCCCCCCCCCCCCCCTCCCTTATATATGATTATTCATAAAGTTGTGTTGCAGCTTTCAGTTAAGGTCATACCGATAAATTAATCTATCTGATTACGAGGTGCCTAATTACTCTCTTATATATCGAAATTCTTTTTGACACGGCACAACTGTCGCTTTTAAATGGGTCATAGAGATTATATTAGCCTAAAACTACACTGTGACACTAAAGGTAGGCAGCTAACCTCAGTCAATGACCAACCATCGCAATGATTTGGTAAAGGTATGACAATGTAAGATCGAAATAGCAAACGACCCTTTAAGGTTCGTTTAGTAATGGTGATTTCAGATTTCTAAGCAGAAGGTTTGTTCGCTGGATAAGGTTTTATCGCCCCGTGAACAGCCAGAGGATCCTTGTAACAGTTGGTAACTACCACACTGAGCAATATACGAGAGGCTCTTCGCATGCTATCCAGAAACACAAACCGCCACGGCTATGGAGCGTCGAACTATACACCTCTGATCTTCACCTGAGGTTACGTGGCCGGCGCATTAACCGACTGAACTATCGCGGAAGCGGAAGTTAAATAGGCAACATATTCTTAGGTTTAGCATAAATGACTCTTTATTTACATTAGATATTTTGTCATCCGTTCGGTCTGCTTTATAATATATTCCGGAAATTATATCCTCATATGTATAATTTTCGGGATTTTAGGCAAACACATTCATGCTTCGTTATTACAATAGCTGTCAATGTTGTTCGGCAGCTGCCGTATGATCTATAAAGTTCATCTGACCCCTATCATATCAGTTTGTATAGGTGACAATATAGGGTCTGGTCTCTCAGATTCTGTAATATGTCGTTAGACGTTAACAAGCTTACTACCATCAACTATCTACATGGAGTACTAGAAAACGATTAAGCCAGCTATAAACCACTTATACTTGGAAATCGACATTTTTGAAAGAACCACAATACAATATAAATACTCAGTGTTAGCTTGTGTAAGCAGATAACTGTCCATTACAAAGATTCTTATCACAGAAATCCGTCCCCGAGCTTACAGCCACTGATTAATGCTAGACTTTACCATGTGTTGTTTCCACATCATTTTCTTAGGCTGATATGGATACTTATTTAGCGATAAGTATATTAAACAAAATAGATTAGAATTCAACATTACATTTCTTAAACGAGATTGATGTGTCCATGGAAATAAGTTCCGTGTTAGACATTACGCAGATGGCGGCAAAACCTAGAAATTTTTTTTAGATTTGGATAGAGGCCATAGACAAAATATAAGGGGATAACGACCAGGTGCTCCAACAGAATAGGCGTCTTCTCCTTCTACAACGCCCGTCATATAAATCTAGATTAAATCACGATTAACTCACATTCGCCAAATGAGATCTAGGGTGGTGACAAAGGAACCCTTAGATACATCAACAAGCATCGAGCATGTCTGACATCATATCACATAAGGAAATATAATATTTGTAAATGAAATCATTACGTCGACCATAAAACTCTTCAAAGGAAATAAGAAAATTTGAGCATTTCATTTTTCTTTGTCCTCTTACAATAAAGGTAGATAAGATCTAAGATATTAACTATATTTATCTTGCTACCAATATCTTATACTGTATGTTAAAAAGACAATTTGGTTATTTCATCGAAAACACTATCATTGGGTGATGATATTATATATCATAATATACTATCATTGCGGTGAGCATATACTATATTATAATATACTATTATTGGGGTGAACAATACTATATTATAATATACTATTATTGGGGTGAACAATACTATATTATAATATACTATTATTGGGGTGAACAATACTATATTATAATATACTATTATTGGGGTGATCATTACTATATTATAATATACTATTATTGGGGTGATCATTACTATATTATAATATACTATTATTGGGGTGATCATTACTATATTATAATATACTATTATTGGGGTGAACAATACTATATTATAATATACTATCATTGGGGTGATGATATACTCTATCATAATATAATATTATTTTGGTGATCATTGCTATATTATTATACACTATTATTTGGGTGATCATTACTATATTAGTATACACTGATATGGGTGATCATATACTCATAATATACAATACTATATCATGAGGAAAACACGAAAAATGTACCTTTCGACTGAGACTAACGTTGGTTATTGGTACTGTTGTACTTGCATAAACAGATACAAACTATCTTTTCAAAAAATATTAAGTATTAATATAAAGTGTGTTCCCTAGAGGGGTATACCCAAACATGGTCTTCAATGCTTCCAGGAACATGGTGCTGAGACATAACATAAAGTTGCGTGACCTTAATAAACTTTGTTCTCAGAAAAAACGTTCACGAATTTTAAATGACTGTAAGCTACAAGAAATTTATATTCAACGAAATGTGCGATTCTTGAAATATTGTACTGAAAGTTCGGTCATCTTACTCGGGGATTAGACTGCATCGAGGCAAACGTAGATCAGGAACTTTATAATCGGGAAACGTAAGTCACGGGACCATCATTCCCCAACGTAAAATACCACAAACATTGTACTGCGACAAACCTTGGCTGTCGCCACCAACTCAACAGGACAAATAACACTCTTAGTCGTCTTGACAAATTGCACTCAATACTTGAACTATATATTTCCTAATGCCATTGTACCGATTAGTATTGGTCATACGAATTCGTAAAGCGATAACTGTTTACTTTTAAAGTGGATATTTACAGAAGAAAGTATTAATGTTTAAATTATGTATAAAAAGCCAACTACAATAAAACGAAATTGTTTATGTATATACAAAACTCTTACCTGTGTTGGCACCATGCCAGACGAACTGCTGCTAACATCACAATAATACTAGCTAGTTGTTTCATGTTGAGCGCGCGAATAAAATGTCACTCGCTACCTCGAAAGTTCCACAATACTGGAAAAGGGAACCATCACCTTAATATACCCGCTCAATCCTTGTCAGCATCATTTGTCAATCACGGCCAATTAGCGTCATGTGACCATGGAAGCCACGCCTTTCAAGAAATAAGACTGACCGGCCAAAGCTGCTGTGGGCGGATTTTATACACTGCTAGGTACGTAAGTGCTGCTAGACTCTGTGTGGTAATTACAAGTGCTGCTTAATGATCGAACTGGGAATCCTACCTTATACTCCGGTATGGTACAGCAACTTAAATCCTAATACTCATAACCGGAATGGATTATTAAATATAAGTACCTACAAGGGAAGTAAATATGTGGTCTGGGAAAGAAAACATTAGGATTTAATCATGTTTACATCCTTAGACAACATTATTCTATACCAGTTATTATTCTGGTTCAAATGTGTTTGATGGCTATCAGTGATAGTGTTGTCAATGGGAGAGGCTCTGTGGTAGAGTATATGTTCTATTGTTGTCACATATATAGCACAATTGTACTCGGTCGGATACGGGGCTATGCCGAAATCGAAAGGATATGTGATAGAAATTAGTCGCTCTGTCGCTAAGAATACTTACATCTTTATTTCACCTTCTGGGGTATCACTTAGAGTTATTTGGTAGAAATCAACTCAGTCCAAGTCTACCTTAATTCAACACAGCAAACAGAGCATAATGTCATAGCCACATTCAATGACCTGATGGGGTGTTGAGTTAAAAACAGGTGCAGGTTTAAACATCCCATTATATACCACTATGATAATCACTACAATAAGTTTCTGATTTTTTTTATTGCAATGTATCGTTCGCCCTGGAATAATCTGGCACCAACTGCTGGTATTCGAACCCTTGACCTTTGAACTCAGGTAGTCCTTGACACATTGTAAAGAACCTACCAATTCCTCAAATTCTGGCTAACATATCTAACACAATTCATCACTGGTGCATGGTCTTTATCAATAATCTCTAACCAATGGTAATCACACCAGTGGAACAAGCATTCTTCCCGTAAATACCACTGACTTTAGTTATTTGCAATACATTAAAATATTGAATGTAGTTTGGAATAACATCTGAAAAATTCTCACATATATATATTTTATATTCAAATGTATTCAAAATTCATAGCCCAATATATATTGGTTTGAATTAATCGTACATAATTCACTATTCCAATGTTTCATGTAAGACGTATTAAACAGTTTGTCATTGAAGCGAATCTATACAACATTTTCAATATCAAATTAAAATGTTATTGACCAATTGCACAAGTCTCCTGAAAGGGAAACGAATAATCTATTTCGATTTACACATAAACAAAATATGATGTAAATATGCATGTATAGAGACATTTTTTCCGGACAAGTTTATAATGTGATGTATTGTTACTCCCACTCAAAGCCTCTTCCCTGTGATATATCATAGTACATGTTCATTGATTTTATCTATTTTTCGGTGCATAAACAAATACAGGTGGAAGAGCACTTACACAAAAATCAAAGCTAAACATTAACAAAAGAAAATGTTGAATGGATATGTCAATGACACTGAGGCCACAGTAAAACTATTAATATATATGTATATATATTCCCTCATGCAACGTCTAAATGAAACTAATAGCTGCCGCTCAAAACGTTTTTTTTTAACCTTTTGCTATCGACACATCTTAAATGAGTGTTGTGATACTGATGATTAGGTACGTACATATTTGAAAAGTTTAAAGTTGCATTTCCAAACAATCTATCACAATGCCAAGAATAAATATGAGTATTTGTTTTTAGTGCTGATCCGGATATTACAGTCAGATAATAGCTTCCGAGTAATTGATGTGAAGATGTAAAAGAACTTACTTTTTCAAGAACATCCTTAGGCGGCAGGTTTTTGTTTCTAAAAGATATTCGAAAGTTTTATCCTTGGAGCCCCAACCATGCCTAAGCAAGGAGAATCGGAGGCCGTGTGAGAGTTAGGGTTTCCAATCAAAGGAATACTGAAGAGGATCAACCCTTTCTATGGTATATACTCCTGCAGCGCAGACCGGCACGTGAATTTATGGTAAGACCATTACATGTAGTTTAGATTATAGAAGGCATTGAATTAAAATGTAGATTGAGGTGTAAAGGGCGAGTAGTTGTTGTCATTATATACATGTATGATAGTAAGGGTAAGATCACAGGGGTTAATTCAAATAAGACTACATGTACTTCTTTAAATTTCTAAATGTTTTGAATACAACAATACATTTGTTCATATCTACATTGCATGTTTAAGTACTCTTAAAATCTGGTGCTACAATTCTTATTTTAGGTTCGGAGGTCCAGGAGCTAATCGAGTTGTAAATCCGGGCAACAGTGACCACATTCTGTTAAATCAGGCCAGGTGGGCCAACCCAATGTAACTCAGAACCTGACCTTGCCTTGTTAGACTCAGATATAATGAGGGATACTACATTCATAGAGTTGGCACCCCTAGTTCGGCCATTTATCTATGGACAGGGACAGGGCTGTTGAGGGATAAACGAATTGTTTTATATGAATTAGTTGCAGGTTGTAATAACTAAAGTCACACAGAATCATTAATTTAGTGCGCCCTTTGGTTTTGTATGCAGTGCTGAACAATATAAGATTAAAGGCAACCACAGTGGATGTAGAGAATGGTACAGCAAACAGTGTTTCTCGTCAACATAAGGTCCGTTTTCGTCAGTTGGGGCCAGGAGCAGACGACAATCCACCCAGGTCCCAGAGCCATTTCAGAGGTTGATTTGCGAAATGAAAGTTTGATACTGCTTGACAGTGTTCTGTCAGCTAGCACAAGGAAGTTGTGTGATACTGGGGTGCAGATGTTTAAGTCTGTCTAGGTAGGATAAGGTGTTGGACAGGTGGGCCACCAGAGATGTCTGATGTGGTAATTTCTGTGTCATATATGTTCGTGGCTTTGCTGTTTGTTTCGTGCATAGGTGTCTGAGGCTGTCTATAAATACAAGATTGTATGTGTTCTTGATCCAACACATTAATTCTAAGGTAAGGCAGTAATAACAAGGTCTCAATTGTTCGAAGTGTTCCGTTGATGTTCGGTTACCCATTACTTCTCGCATTTTGAGTAAGGTAATTGCAAATTTGACAGTGTTATGTAAAACTATTATGAGACATACTTATTTAAACGGCCCTTGATGTTCTTTTAGAGTTGGAGAATTATCGTCAACTCCTTTAGAACACAGATTGCAATGTGCAATTATTGATTACAGCTTTAGGCAAAACACTTTCGTTTGGTCTGGGGTCATCTAAAACTCATCGGAATGTGACTGGGGTAGGTGTTACTGTGAAAGCTACTGAAAGGAGAACCTGTCCTGTTAGGTGTTATGATCAAAGGAGAACCTGTCCTGTTAGGTGTTATGATCAAAGGAGAACCTGTCCTGTTAGGTGTTATGATCAAAGGAGAACCTGTCCTGTTAGGTGTTATGATCAAAGGAGAACCTGTCCTGTTAGGTGTTATGATCAAAGGAGAACCTGTCCTGTTAGGTGTTATGATCAAAGGAGAACCTGTCCTGTTAGGTGTTATGATCAAAGGAGAACCTGTCCTGTTAGGTGTTATGATCAAAGGAGAACCTGTCCTGTTAGGTGTTATGATCAAAGGAGAACCTGTCCTGTTAGGTGTTATGATCAAAGGAGAACCTGTCCTGTTAGGTGTTATGATCAAAGGAGAACCTGTCCTGTTAGGTGTTATGATCAAAGGAGAACCTGTCCTGTTAGGTGTTATGATCAAAGGAGAACCTGTCCTGTTAGGTGTTATGATCAAAGGAGAACCTGTCCTGTTAGGTGTTATGATCAAAGGAGAACCCTGTCCTGTTAGGTGTTTATGATCAAAGGAGAACCTGTCCGTTAGGTTAAGGAGAACCTGTCCGATTAGGTGTTATGATCAAAGGAGAACCTGTCCTGTTAGGTGTTATGATCAAAGGAGAACCTGTCCTGTTAGGTGTTATGATCAAAGGAGAACCTGTCCTGTTAGGTGTTATGATCAAAGGAGAACCTGTCCTGTTAGGTGTTATGATCAAAGGAGAACCTGTCCTGTTAGGTGTTATGATCAATTTAATTACAAAAGACCTAGAGTGCAGTGGTATTTATTATACCAGATGGAAAGTCTCTTACCAGGTACCAGTTGTGCATAAGCTATATCTTACACAGGTATAGATTCTGCTGTACAACTCCCATTCCTTCAGAGTTGGGGGAGCCACCATAGATTATAGGAATTCAGCTACAGATGTAGAGCTCAATCCTTATGGTCGTTGAACATTAAACGCATTCCGTATGTGTATTCTGTTTCCAATAGGAGTATTGGAGTTAATATCATGTTTATGGCGATCTATTGTTTTGTTCATTTTATGGTGTAATATAGGGATAAGTAAGCCTGAAGTTTTCAGGTTCATCTAGCGAATTGTGGGTAATAGCATCCTCGTCAAGTGATGTTACTATATACACGAGGAAGTGATTTTCAAGATGAGTCAGATTTGGATTTGAGACGATTCGGCATAACAGTATGGCGGCAGGGCTACAGTTGCACGACTTGGAAGAGAGTAAAGCCCAAAATGTGTCATCTGATAACCATGGAGGGTCGCCCAAACGTCCTGGTAATGCACTGTGGCGAGAATGATAATGGTTCCGGCTCTGCAGGTGTTTGCTTAATACAAATATTCGGGATTTACAGAAACTTCATGAGATTTGACTTTATACTCAGATAGTATGGTCAAACATTTCCCCAGAAATTTCTGGAGAGAGAAATCATAAGGCATTTGAATTGGTGCGTAGGAGGGTTACAAGGGGGGTAACGCGTCAACGGACAGTTTGCAGGGTATTATCGTTGAATACCCCGAGATATTCAAGTGGTATCATGAATTGTTTCCGTATATTACCCATTTGAGTTAGTAAGGGAACGAAATGTTCCTTTTCATATTGTTCTCAAGGCCTGACCTACAGCACCTTTGGCGTCTATAGGGTATTGCTATTTATCAATGTTATGTTTTTCATTTATTAACATATGTCAAATTGAATATGGATCACAAACTTGTGTGACATGTTTGGTCAATAATGGAGTGAAAATTGTTTGAGTATTCGGGTCGTAGCGGCGTGTTTGGGTCACCAATTGGGTGACGACTTGTTAAGTATTTCCGTCAAATGATTATGTTTGCATATGTAATGTTGAATGCTTGATTGTAGTTGTCACATATAAACATATAAATAGGTCTGTAGTAAATCTGGACAGTCAAGTTGGTAATTGGCTGGTTGTGCAAAGATCCAAGTGTTATCATTACTATGCATTTTATCGTCGTTAATTTTGGTCAATGCACTATTGTTTTAGCTCTAGTGATATTAACAGCTAGATGGACCTTTTGGAAGATAAAACATGTTCTCTGCCATTTGCCACACATATTCATTTGTTGATGAATGCGCTAAATTGTTATCTACTTATACAATAAAATTCAGATCACCTGTTCCTTTACCACAATTCAATGATTAATTGTTACATATTAATTTCATAATTAGCTGGAAAATTAATTTGGAAATTCTTTCTCCCACTCGTCACTCCAAATTATTCTTATATATGCATGTATCTATGAAGACATTAGCATTAAAGATAAAATTAATTTGAATTCGTTAATGTGTGGCTATTTGATAAGCGGAATTAAGTGGAACGGTGGGAGGTTGAGAGGAAGTCTGAATAGAGACAAAAAGAGAGCCTGGGGATATTGTTGTTATGATATTATGACAGCGATCTGAAGTGGGCGATAAAGAAGCCTAAATAATGATAATGTTCCTAAATAGACCTTGGTGGCTTCGAGTATTATCGTAGTAGTAATTCAACCAGCTGCACTGACTCGGATACACAGAGAATGACAAGCGTCGATGGAACCAGAGTAAATTATACCAGTGTAGCCAATGCTTCGACAAGGACAGCATGCCATATGGACCAATGTACCACGTCTAGGAGTTTCCTTGTGCCTTGGCCGAATAAATAACATCATGGAAGGCTACCTTTTGCTTTACCGAGTTACCCAACGCCTAGTTGATGACTTAGAGCCTTCAAATAGCTTACCTTGCCCTGTTTAGTGTTCATTACTCAGTAATGTTAATTTCTGCTTCGATATTAACATAATCACATGGGAACAACTAAATCAATATTATCAACGGACCTTACAAGGGATTGTGCAAGGAATCGTTTAAGGGATTTCACAAAATATTGTATAAGGAAATTGTAAGTGATTGTATCAGGGATTGTATTGGGTATTGTATAAGTGATTGTACAAGGGATTGTAAAAGGGTTTGTACAAAGGATTGTACACGGACTGTACGAGGAATCGTTCATGGGATTGTACAAGGGATTGTATAAGGGATGGTATAAGGGATTATTCATTTGACTGAATAAGGGATTTTATAAGGGACTGTTTAAGGGTTTGTATAAAGGATTCGATTGGATACTGTAGAGTCAAAGCAAACACATTTTAAAGACTCGTCAGTGATGAAAAGGACCTCAGGTAATCAAAGGAGGCGATACAAATAACTCGAAATAGGTAAAACTATGTCAAAATCTGAAAAGAAATCTCGAAAATATACTTCAAATATTGGATTTCAAAAGGACCTTAAATTTAATTGTTAAGTCTGAACACTGTCATTATTGAAACATGTTACGATCAACTTCGGAGACAAAACACCGTCAGCAGTGTCGACCACCTGCAATCACATGCAACCAGTGTATTTCCATTTACCTTCACGAATTCTCGAACTTTGAAGTCATTGATATTTGTATCACAGTAAGATGATGAATCAATGTATGGATAGAAAGATATCAACATAGAAATAACTTGCAATTTCTAACACTAACTATAATTACGATTAATGATACATGTGTAAGTTCGCTGGATATAAAGGATACATGCTGTGAACAAGGATTCACATAACAATGGTGTTTACTTTATACCTTTGTAAGCAATGCGTCGGAAACATGCAGGATTAAGAATTAAATAGTCCTCTATTTCTAAATGTAATGCGTTAAAATGAAATATAAAAGATGAAGGCAGGAATAAACATATCCAATTACTTGCCGACAAGCTAAGTTTCCTAGAGGAGAGTAATACACTAATTTAATACATTCCTACTTAAGAAGACTACAAAAGATAAGCTGACCTTAATCTCCCTGATTGTAATCATAAAACTACTCCTCACTAAGTTTAGATTATGTGAACATGACCTTGAAACATAGATTAAGGTACATTAAAACATATTCCATAAGGTCAAGTCTATGTACATCCCGTAATTCACTCTATGATGAACTGTATTTCTTTTTTTCATTGCCCCGTTAACCATTTGGTATGCTCCAACCTCTAACTCTAGATTGCGAACATTTTTAACACAAATTGTGATCACACAAATTTTACAATCGTCATTCCATCCAATATCAAGATCATACTTCAGACCTATTTATTTATTTAATAGTCATTAGATCCGAAGAAGACAGACCTGCCTCCAGTTTGATTCAGTGTTATGTATACATTTTCTTGCCATGTCCTTGTTGTTCCTATCTAACCACCAGATTACACTAGAAATTATAATAGAGCTAATGAAGTTCGAACTTGAATTTTGAATATACCATGGAAAGTTGTGTATACTGTAACTAGATTATATGTTGAGAGCGATTTATTAGTCAACAACAACACCAACAACAACAACAACAACAACAACAACAACAACAATACAATACACAGAAAGGTACGGACATATAGACAGACGACCGGTGACATATATACACAATACACACAGTAAGGTACAGACAGTCAGACAGGCGACCGGTCACATACATACACTATACACACAGTAAGGTACGGACATACAGACAGGCGACCGGTCACATACATACACAATACACACAGTAAGGTACGTACAGTCAGACAGACGACCGGTCACATACATACACAATACACACAGTAAGGTACGGACATACAGACAGACGACTGGTCACATACATACACAATACACACAGTAATGAACGGACATACAGACAGACGACCGGTCATATACATACACAATACACACAGTAACGTACAGACATACAGACAGACGACCGGTCACATACCTACACAATACAGACAGTAATGAACGGACATACAGACAGTGAATTACCTTTCACTACAAATGACAGGTGTTCATTCCTGAAAATAGATAAAACTACACGGACCAAACAATGCTATGTGAAAAGAACTGGTCAGGCATACAAACTATAACCAGCAGAATCTAAAACATTTCCCCGGTAGACCCATTCAATTATGTAATGATTTGTATCGGGAAAAGATCGACTTTCATACATAAATACCATTTTCCCTCCAGTTGTCCATTTCATCTTGTATTGCCTTCATTGGAGTGTCCAGAGTCCAGCTTTACAAAGTAAACATTTCCTTTAAATAGCCCAAGTAGCAGCTGTATTTTTGAGAAGGATACGTCGGTATCGGGCATGATTTGATTTCCAGTACCCGGACTGTGTACTTTATTTTCATTTCGACAAGAACTACAGTACTGTAATTTGAATGCTTAAGTCATGTTTTGTAGAAAGTTTTATTTCTTTGATTTAGCCGTTATTGAGATAAAAAAAATCATATAAGACTTTCTCCCACACTTACTAACAATGTACGCTATCAAATATGATTGAGGCTTCTCCGATTCTTGTTTGATGACGTTCCTATAATCTACATTTCCTTCCAAAGGGATACAATTTGTGTCAAATTCGTTGTTTCTATTTTTTGTGGCCGACTTTGTTACTGTTTTCGTTCAACCATTTTTGTTAACATCAGAATATCTGTATTGTGGGGCCTGGTATTGTGGCCTTATATTGTGGCCTTATCTGCTGTTATCACATCCTCTCTTCGATTAAGTTAGGGGCCAGAGATGTCCATCTATATGCATGTAATTATATACTTCTCGGACCCAGCGTTATTCGAAATCTAATAACGGATCTTTAATTTGTACTTTGTTCAATTTAATAAGAAAATTGTAATTTGCTTCAGCGTTGACCAGCTTTAATGGGGAGGAACAAAAATATTATCAAACTTTACATGCGGAAGTGCAAAAGACCCTTAATTGATATAATTGTAAAGCTTTCAATATTGTATTTCAAATGAACGTTAAGTACAATATTACGGCAAACAAACATCCCATGTCTGCCACCTGCAGTCTCTAAGGATTTCACTCTCTAAACAATTGCCTAATTGCGTGATGGGAAAGTCGTAGGTCATTTACTAGAGCGATGGACGAATTTCCTGTTAAAGCGATATAGCGAACCTTCTGTATAGATCTAGATAGTAGAACAGATAATGATCTCTAACTAGCGCGGGCTAGGAAACGTTAACCCGTTAATGAACATGTATGTAACCAAAAACACACAAGGTATAGCTGCACTTCTGCAAATAGTTAAATAAGCGACCGCGGAACGATTCGGCTGGTCACACTCATCTTGTCAATCAGCATTGCACTATTTAAAGGAATGACAGGTACTCGGTTTTTTCGTCAATCATAGGTTTCATGACACTTGATGCACTATCGGTATTTACAATTGTGATGTAGCCTTTTTCCATTTTTTTTTTTTTTTTTTGCAAGTTTTCAGTTAAATGTTTTCATGGGAACGCGTATTTATGTGAAACGTGGAAACGTGGACATGACGTAATTGGGTGGAATAGTTTATAATGATGGCGTGAAAACTAGGCTTATCATGGAAAGTGAGTTCCTGGATCAAAAGGTTTCATCTTAAATAATCATAGTATGATGATTTCCAAAAGATATTTTTTGGGAACACTATGGCAAAAGGACAGTCACATCACTTCGGATTTAATATCAAATGTGTGCTTCGTCCAATCAAACCGTAAGAAAACGGCCTTGGGTTTATGGAGAAGAATGAAGGTTGTTCTGACTGTAGCCACAAGCCATTATTGTAGCAATATCATCACACACACAGTTGACGGACTCCGGCGGAAATCTAAATGACTACAGTGTGAAGAGTTGTTTAAAGAAATACCATGGTCGTCTGGCTCGGAACATAACACATCACCCAACAAGAGTTGAGCGACTTTCATCTTTGATGAGAAAGTAGGAAACAAGGACTACAGGAAACTCCACATTCCAAAGATACAACAATGTTGATTTTCCAATTGCTATGTACTCATGTTCAAATGGTCAGCAAAATTGTGCACTATATATAGTATAAGGATATATAAAAAGCCATCAGAGAACACATACAATAATGTACCTGTAGTGATAGCTATGGGGACATGAACTCTCGACTGCTGTTCCTGATCTTTGCTACAAGTAAAACGCTTCCTTTTTAAACCTTATCGAAACTGCAATAAAATAATTTAGGTTGATGCTTAATACTTGACAGACTGTCGACTTTTCTATAAACACCATTGATTATGCTGTCTGGTCATACTAGACACCTAGAGCTAGGATCAGACGTCCTGTAGCATGTTGGTGCTCTTTCACAGCGTAAATTATATACATTAATTACCGACGAAGTGACACTATCTGTCAACTAAAGCACGTCTCTATTGCTTCTTCCTGCAAATCCTTGTGACGATTCCCATGCTGCTTCATGTTAATGTTTTGTGTGTTCATTAATGGTGAAATTTTACCATTAATGAACACACAAAAACATTAACGTTGTCAAGTCATATATAAACACCGAACCAAATCAAAACAGCTTACATTGCCCAGCGTAACATGAGAGTTTTCGTCGACAGTTCAGTTTTGTGTTATAGTTTACACTGAGTTGTAAAAACGGTATTACAAGGATTATTGTTCTTACTAAATATGTGCGTCAAGGTCAGAATAGTAAATGTTTGCTTGATAAATAATCTACGATGTTTTACTATGTTCGTGAAACATCATATGCAAGCTATGTACACGGGTAAATTATACTTTACGTTTCTACTATACGGAAGTCCAAATACAGAACGACTTGAGTGTTGTGAGGACTAACATTACCACTGCTCTGTATCCAAGATATCTCCTGACTGACTGTACGCCATGTGATAATAGTATCCCTTGTAATTGCATGAGATATTGGTAGAACATCTGTAGGTTGGATACGAAATTCATCAGTGGTTTAAGCTATCTAAAACAGTTAATTCGTGTATAGCCGATATAAGCGAGGATTTTGTTGATATTTTCCATGAAATTGATTACTCAGCTTACTTTAGATGTATTCCATAGCTTTGTGTTGCAGTTTCTTGTTAAATAAAGCCATATAAGCCACGTACCGACTCTGTTACAATGGCGCCTAAATAATAAACAAAGCAGGAACCTCTGTTAAATTACCCTCCGACTTATATATATATAATCAGAGAATGACGTCGTTGTTACTGAGATTTTTGTCCTGACGGTCTTTGATTCAGTTGATGATGCTGTGACATTGCATACTATCTCACTTGGTCATCCTATCAGGAGGGCGATGCTCTCTCCCTCTCCTTCGATTAGGAACAGGCATTTGACGGCGAATCTTCTCTCCGCTATAGCTTCTCCGAAGTGTCAAGACTGACGTTCCTACCCTGACCCCTTCCGTCTCACACGCTATGCTGTCGGATGTTACATTCTAACTACTGTAATCGTTTGGTTCTTGACGCCTGGAAACTTAAGCCCACTTCAAATTGTACCCCTGTAAGGTCTTGAGTATATGATTACACGATCTTGTTCTATCACACTTAACACTTCACAAGGCTAACTAGGCATGCTCACAAAATACTTACTTAGATAGTAATTAGTTTTCAGGTATACAAATTTACGTAAATGAACATTTATACCAGGTACTGGACAAGATGGGTCTGGTTTTAAATGACAATCCCAAATATCAGGTATGTCGAATAAAAACCTGCTATAACATTGTGCAGTATATATTGATTCTAACACTGCTATAATGGAGAATAAAAATATCATTTTTGCTTTTTATCAACAATAACTGCAGTTCATATGCACCATTGCTATCATCATCCTTCTTAACACGAAAGTAACTGAGAGTAGGGAATGATTGAGTACATCCCGATCTGACTGTCGTAAGAGATGACCAAATGTGAGTCCCCCGTGGAATAGATGATTTGTGTCTGTTTTTTTTGTTTACATTTAATACATTATGACATTAATTTGTCGTTTTCTACTGTCTCTTCCTGTGGTTGAAGGAAAATGTTTCAGAATTCTTGATTTAATGAAGTGTTAAAATACCTCGTCAGCTATACATGTGTACGTAACCGTCGCTACTTGTGACATATGGCTTCCGGCTACATATCATTCCTGTATATGTAGGCATACAGATAGACAAATTGTTTGGAATGAGCACGGATAACGCCTAACATCTAATATAAAATAGTACCCCTCGGAATTACTGTCGAAAGTGATTTTTTTTTTTTCCGGAATCGCGACATTGTTTTTCTCTTTCTTTGTCCTCTAACATTTTCAGTGGTGACATCTATATACAAAATGTAAATAATAAAAAAAAAAAAAAACGTTTTTGTATTGTATTATATTGTTTAATTTTTAATTCGTTGACTGAGTCATGCACTGAGCTTCCATTAGAGCATCCACAAGAAACAAAAGAGCAAACTGGGGTTTTCTTGTTGTAAAAACTGAGATGATTATGCTTGTCATGCTTTGTAGTGTTAACCAATGTGGACATTTGCTAAGCCGATAAAGTAAACAGTTATGATGGCAGAGATGACCATGAGGCGAAGTCTAAAGCCTGATCCTGTACAGACATTGACCTTTTTTTACACGAAACACTGGTTGCAATTTAAAATTGCGTCAAATTGTGTCACGAAGTGGTCATGTATAAATATGCATTATTTAATGCATTCACTGATAGAATTGTACCGTTTGTGTTTGGTTCAAATATATATGTAGAACTATTGAATTCATCTAAGGCAAATTAAATTAGTTTGACGTCCTCAAATGTGATAACCTGAGTACTGAAAACGAGGCCAAATGGTACGCTGATGGTTATCAATAAACAGAGTCGAACTTCATGTCGCGTAAGGGATTATTTTATTCAATAAGATAATTGAAACCATGAGGTATTTCAATAGCTCTAATTAACCTTCATCAAGTATGTCGGTCAGCAGTCCATATCCAAAACAGAAATTGTGATACTCGGAAGCAGTCGTTGGTGAATGAAGTAATGAGGTTACACTCTTTAGAAATGGACAGTGGGAACATCACTAAGGTTTGTACTAACTTGGTTTGGTTGGACATACCATAAGTAGTGAATTCAAATGACGTGAATTCATGCACCAATAAAATGCAACATCATTGACTTACAAGGTAAACAGGCTTATCGCGCTGTTTGACATAATTTTTAATAAAAATGGTTTTGTTTTGCATTGTTTAATGCCCTATTAGCAGCTACGGTTACTTTAGAACTGTCTATCATGTGTCTGACCTGTATGCGTGTGGCGAATTTTTGTATTGGGAGGCTGTAATATCTTCTTGTGTTAGCGTGGAACTGATGACAACTTTAGAGTAATACGAGTACCTCGCTGAAGTGTACTGCTGAAGACATCCAACAGGGCAACCCATCCTGTCACATTATACTGACAACAGGTGAATTAATCGTCCCATTCCCAAAAAGCCGAGAGTTTAACAGATCTACCATTTTTAGAGACTATGATATGTCCTAACGACGGAACATGCCCAAAACTTTCCACACAGGGGCGAACGCTAAACTAGAGTCCAAAAGTGAGACGGTATCAAGGGAGACGTTAGGAAGAATAATATGAATAAACGTGTTTTAATATACAAAAGTATTGACACCAAACGTCATTTCCATGAAATATTATTATATTCATATTATTCCGAAAGGTAACAAAGATAGTTATTGTCCATTCTGGTCTAACCAACATTGTGAAACTTTTAGAAGACAATGGCGATTCGAGGTAACAATTTGTTTTCGCAAGCACATATATAAAATTGTATATATACACATAGAGCTATGGAATGAAAAAAACTCTGGAAAATAGCACGACGCCAGATTCTACATTAAAACCATTATTAACCTACTTTTTCTCTATAAAACGAACGCATTGTATTTGGCAATCCAATGGTCTCATTTAAAAATAATAACTCGTTTTCACTTAGAGTCCCATGAGATGTCTCTGAAGACTTGCCCCAGGTCACTGGGAAGCCTATGAGTAACTATTCCTTGTACAGCCGTACTGCATCAGTAGCTTTGAGAGCCAAAGCATCAATATTTTATGTCAATCTCTCGTCTCCATACTGTCATATAAGTGGCCGACTCTGAAAACCCCAGCAGCTTACAGTGGGGTTGAGGGTATTACAGCACCTTTGTATAAGAGGCTCTCAAATGATTATCATGTTATTAAATTGTGCATAAAACTATATGGAAACTATATAGTTGTCATGGTAACTTTGAACGGTTCACATTGACTTGTTTCGATGAATACCATAGCTCTTTTATGTACCTGATGACACAATTTTATCATGGTTTTTTTTTCAAGCCAATTCTTATATGTTACATGTAGTTTAAATATACAACCTCAACCTGGTTAAGTTAAAAAAAAGTATCTGATAGTTTTGGTATATTCGAATAACAGTCTACTGTATTAAAACAGTATTATATGCATTCCTAACTAAGCTGCAGAACCTATAAACAAAATACAATATTAAAATAGGATTAATGACATTATTTAAAAAAAAAATGATTTAAGTAACGAACATATCCTATATAACCACAACAGGGATAATGTTTACGCTAATCAGTATTTACTAGTATTGTTAGAGGGAAGGGATGTTACAACAGGGGCTGTGACCAATTCATCTCGCTTTTCGCACTTCATTGCAGTTTATTACATTTTTGTACAATTTCAATTATCAACAGTGTTGGTAATACGTAAGGCTCACGAAGACATGAAAGGAAATGTTACAAGGTAAAATCAACGAAGCCACAGGTGAATGTCCCTCTCTACTGTACCATAAACAATGTATCTGATGCTAGCATCTGCCCAGTTCAAAGTCTTACAAACTCTGTCATTATGTTAGTGTATTTGATGGAGGGAAAACGCCTTGAACATTGCTAATTGATTCTATTAGGACCATTTCGCGCAAATATGATACCATAGGCAACAAGCATGTTGTCATCTTTCTAAGATAACCTTACAAGTGTTTCTCACTTAAATACCTTAGCTTTCGAGACTTCAAGGTTGAGGAAAACCCATAAAAATAAGCTGTATGGGAGGCAAAAATAATTTCCCTGCGGGTTTTTTGAGTGACGAACATTTGTACCATTTTATATTTATTTCCCCTTTTAGGGATAGTTATTTTTTCACAAAAAGTCTTCGATAATTAACTTTACACCATAAAGGGCCACTTACATTTCCTCATATATTCGTTTCTGCCACGAACACAAAACAGACACATCGAGATCAGTACATTGTACAACAGCCTTGGGATAGAAACCTTCCAAACAGACACTCGTCTAAAGCTCAAGGGAGGGGTCAAGGAAGGTGTTTAATTGTTCTATTTAAAATATCTGTTGACAACATAAACAAACAACATATCACCTATGAACGACCCAAATGTTATGAGTAATGTGATGTAGTCATTGCTCGTTTTCTATTAAGCCTGATAACTGTACGGTGGTCCCCTGTTGATACCAGGCGGAAATGTAGGTATGATTATATGTAAAATCAAATGTATTTTAATGTGTGATAAAAACGTGAATGTTTCAGTGGGCAACATTTTTGAGGATGGAATGAGGCTTCTGTTGTATAAAAACAGTTAATGAAGAAGAAACATGTTCAAAGGTTATAAGTCGGAATAGGAAGTACGAAAGAATGAATATGTAACTGTGGGGAGTGTTATATCATTACGAGGGTTGGATGAGGTGGTAGAGGTCCCCAATTGGTATTGGTGGTATTGCAACCAATATTGAGGTAAATACACTATCTGGTCAAATGTCAGAGTTTAGAATTTGGGTGGCGTTTAAATTAATTGAAGAGCAGTAGTAAGGTTACTGGAATCGTAATGGAGCAGTTCTTACAATTCTTTTTCAAGGACGAGATGTAATCGATAAATTCAATATAGATTAAAGGTGAAGTCGCTGAAATAACAGAGAATACCACCATGTTATCGAACCCGGTATTCTAACTCAAAATCTATATTAGATGGCGACCATTGGAAAAGTATAAGGAGAATACGAATATTTAACAAGCCTCATAAACATATTGCTGATTCATTATATTTTCATAGAGATATCATGTGGAATTACCTAGATAGACCGTTATGTATGCTCTATTGTATTCTACACTATTGTAGACAAATGTAATCTTACAATAGGTACAGATCCTTGCTTAATGTGTACCAGATACGTTCCTCTTATTTAAGGACGAGGACAAGTTGGTTTTTGTTAATTTTTATGAAGCAGCAGAGATTGAATCTCATAACAGCTTAACTTGTCCATGTTAACATTATACACGCTGTTGACTGATCCACATTTTATATAATACCAAATTATCGAATGTTAAAATGATTCGTCAGTACGAGCATGTATATGGACACAGGGGTTAGGATACACAAACTGGTTCCGGAATTACACGGCAGTCAACAAATATACCGTGTTTATTACTACAGTAAATAAATTTGATTAAGTATTGAATACGCACATTGTTTGTGTTACGGAATGACTTAAATCAAGACTGTATAAAAGTGTGTAACAAGTAACAAAGGAATTGGCTCAGCTATTTTTTCAAATTGCTAGTACTGTTACGTGTAGATGTGTTTGTCAAGGAGATAACAGTTGGATACGTGACTGTCAGTAGCCGTCTTCCTCCCTAGGCATTTTCTGTTCATGTCTGGTTTATCAGACGTCTTCATCTGGGATTGAAGGATTAAACCACTCACATTGACAAGGTAGGGTTACTCGTCACAAATATTCCAAATTAATCATTATCATTATATTTCAAGCAAATTCTGTAATTTAAGCTAAAATTAGGATTAAAAATAATTTGTAATTGGTACTTACATGTATACAAAAGGTGAGAAAAAAACATGATATCAAAACCGAAATCTGGTTCAAAATCTATAAAACGTGGGCAAAGTATTTGAACAAAAATTCTAGATTAGAGACCCTTTAAAAAATACAAAGATAATACAAGATGCAAGAAACTTCGCATAAAACGTCGCATACATATAAACAAAGAACAATTATTGCGACAAACATAATATTATGATATTTAGGCATATCACTGGAAAGTAAAAAGAATAACGAAGTTCCTCATACATTACACAGTTAAAAAGAAACACTAATATATAATAATGATCAAGTTATATAAAAATGTACATTATATACAAGAACATTACAATTGTAAAATAATTAAGCATGTATAATAATTAAGTAATACACATAGTTCCAAAAATAAAGATATAAAAAGTATCTCGTAATAATATCTAACTTCCTGGTAGCCTGGTCAATTGTGACAAAGGGCTCAGCTTCTGTGTTGGTCATATCATCTGCATGTATTTCCCCTCATCTGAAAAAAATGCACAATTGACCACGCTCCACATTGATTAAACCAATCACTGACTACAACACATATCAAAGCTAGTAGGAAACACCATTTTAAAAAGACTAGAGATTATTGTATGGTATCAGCCATATAACACAACAATAACACCGAGTGTTTCAGAGAGTATATGTGACCACATTGGCGACACACGCCTCTAGGTCAAACCACAGAAATCGATGAAATAAAGAAGAAAATGATGAATGTTTGAACGTTATTTCGCTGCTAGGTGGTAGTCTATTCTTGAATCTGTATATCGTTACTGAGTGATTGGTGAAATGTCACAGCGAAGTTTCCCAATACCACCTTACGTCCGATCGGGGAATCGAACCCCGGCCGCGGAGGTGAAAGGCAAGTGTGTTACTACTGTGGCACCCGACCCCTATCTTATTTAAAGAAGACAAAATTTTCTTCATATCAAAAGTACCGAACAGACTTTGTCTGATGTTCAAACATATAGCCAACGCACATCAAATATTCCTGGCAGCTAAAACTAATAAGTGTCATCACTTTTGCAAGGCCTTGAAAATCAAATTTCAACAAGTTTTATTGCCATTCGAAGATGTTACAGTCAAATAGATTTATAACAGGCAGGCTTATATAAAATGTCTGGATGGGTGACTTAATAATGCTTGATTAAATACATAATGATGATGAATGATTTAGAATTTGAGCATGGAAAACAATTTAACAGCAAACACAATAACACCACCTACATCAAATCAGCATGATCTGAAGTATAAATGCATACATTCATAACATGTGTATAGTTTCGTCCTGAGGCTAATTTTCAACCCGTATGCAATATTAATCTAGCACGAAAATGGCGTAATCTGACACTACATTAATACTAAGTACGAATAACGACGTGTCCCTAAATATTCTGAACACAATCAACCAACGATGTGTTCCTAAATATTCTGAACACAATCAACCAACGATGTGTTCCTAAATATTCTGAACACAATCAACCAACGATGTGTTCCTAAATATTATGAACACAATCGACCAACGATGTGTTCCTAAATATTCTGAACACAATCGACCAACGATGTGTTCCTAAATATTCTGAACACAATCGACCAACGATGTGTTCCTGATCTTTTGAACACAATCAACCAATGACATCTCCCTATATCTTTTATAACACAACCAACTAACGACTTGTCCCTATATCTTTTATAACACAATCAACTAACGACGTGTTCCTAAATATGTTGAACACAATAAACCAAGGACGTGTTTCTGATCTTTTGAACACAATCAACAAACACTATGTCCCTATATATTTTATAGCACAATCAACCAACTACATGTCCCTATATCTTTTGAACACAATCAACCAACGACGTGTTGCTTAATCTTTTTATAACACAATCAACCAACGACGCGTTGCTTTATCTTTTTATAACACAATCAACCAACGACGTATTCCGGATCTTTCGAATACAATCAACAATCGACATGTTCCTGTAAAAAGATATAGGAACATGTCGTTGTTTTTGTTTTGTGTGTGTGTGTGTTAAAAAGATACAGGGGCATGTATGTGGCTGATGGTAAACTATCTCAGTTATGGTAAAAGAGGAAAACGGATTCAAAATTTGTTTAATTTATTTCATTGTACAATGCAACGACATATTTGGTCTGCAATGTGCTGGATTAAATCCGTAGTTATATATTGTTAACAAAGATGAGATATCGCTGTTGGCATCTAGCATGTAGAGGTGTTAGTTTCGAAATAATGCTATTACACTATTAGACTTCCGGTTATCAAGAACATAGTAATATAACAGTTTTGCAAGTTCGCCACCGATTATAACATTTAATGAGGATAGGATTCTAACATGTATAAAAGACCACTCAAAGTTGCAATTAAGTACATTATGTATGTTAATTGCATATCGAGATCTACATACATTAATTGTGTGATTGGCCCTCAATATGAACTTTTAGACGCTTTAGTTGTTAAACTACATCAGAACAAAGGATGGAAACAGGACGGATAATTGTAAGGAGTAGTTTGTATAAGGAAGCGTTCCAGTACAGATATGTCCTCCTGTAACTAGATTGGAACATCTCGATTGACGTACATAATGATGAATATAGCACAGACATTTGATAGATATAAAAAGTCGCTGGCCATGATTGATATGACCAGACTTTGAATCCAGATACCTGTAATAGACCATCGTTAAGATTCGCCTTAGGTTTTTATGCCGATGGAATATTTTCTCAAAATGAAGGTTTTGTTAAGGTCACGATCCAGTATCATTAATAAACTCCAATAGCAATTAAGAAAAAATATTGACACATTTTCACGTCACATGCACTATCAATATTTTCCGTCATTTAACTTGTTTTGTTCTAGCGATGGTTTTCGTTCGCATCGCTGACTTAAGGCAACGAAACCCTGACGAACAAATCTGTGCCTCTTTACTCCATTTGCCGAGTTTGATAGCAAACAAGAGTGGTTGCTGTGTTATTTGTTGTTTACGGTTTTTACAATACGACTCTAATGACGACAGCTGACGAAGGAGGCGATGCTAACACTGGCTGGTTTCCAACCCCTCGGGTCATCTTCATGTCAGCTAGACAGATATATAGTGCATTTTGCTTTAAAAATGATTGCGAATCTTAAAAAAAACCACTGCTATATACAATACTTAAGATAGGAATATGTTTGTCATTCTCATATCTAGGTCATGTATTCAATACCCGCTTGACATAGCTATGATGAACATAATATTGCAATCAATCAATATATCTATCAATCAATCAATTTTGTTTATTTAAGTGTAATATATCACAATTGCATTGCACAAGTATATAGTTACAAATTATAAAACAATATCGGGGACAAATCATCTTAACCATGATAACATATGAAATGTTGATATTCTAAAAAGGAACTGTTACAA
The DNA here is from genome assembly GCF_902652985.1 of Pecten maximus. Taxonomy (NCBI): domain Eukaryota; kingdom Metazoa; phylum Mollusca; class Bivalvia; order Pectinida; family Pectinidae; genus Pecten; species Pecten maximus. The sequence goes on along the minus strand of NC_047028.1, from coordinate 5,529,227 downwards.
TAATATATATATATATCGTACTGCCATATACCTAATGATTAAAAGACACTTATTGCATAAAGAACACATTATATCTTTTAAAGTATTATTGAATAAGATGAATAAATATGCATCATAGATATATCTTATAATACATGTACATAATACATCGTGGTAAAAACACGACAGATCGTTCCGCGGAATTGAACAAGACGTCATCATGTTAAGAAATGACTCCAATAGAAGTCAGTTTTTGTAATCAATGGATATAAATGTACGAGTTTTTTCAGGATAAATACGTAAGTATGTTTTTTTCCGTTTCTGTTTTTTTTATTCAATTTTCACAATAAAATATAACAGTTTTACCAGAAAGGGTCAGAGATGATTCTGAGACAATAAGCAAACTAACTACATGCGTTACAATGTGACGTCACTGCTATAACAACCCTGCAATGTTATTTACCATTATTCAGTACTGTATATATTTTTGTTTATGAAAATAAAAGATTTGAATCTCACTAGATTTACCAAGATTTCTGTTTATTATCAAAGGATTAAGGCGATTTGTGAAGACAAGACAAAAGGATCTATATAAACAGCTTGGTTAAATGAGATCTGGAATTCCTTTATCGAGATTTGTTACAAAGTTATTGTTTGACCGTCTGCATGACTAGGTTTCGTCTCACCAACTATAGTAAGTGTTCTGTCGGCATCAAGCTTCGACATATCCAAAGCAATGGCGGTAACCAAGTTTATTTTACATAAAATAACAAAGTCTAAACTGAATTTTGACTTCGAGTTAAACAGGATTTTCAAGCTACCACAGTTCGAGATAACGAGCTCTGAATGTTGTTTGAACAAAAAATATTCAATCTATCTAAATACTTATCATAAAGATGTGTAAATCCGTTTCACGACTATGAAATTGTCTGTAGAAACAGCTGGGACGATAGCTATCGCTCGTCCTGTTAGGCCATGTATCATATCTGTGATTAGTATGTGACATATCGTTACATACGATGCAATATTGTTTATATTACATCACATCATTTATCATATCTGTAATTTGTTTGTGACATCTTATTACATACGATGTAATATTGTTTATACTACATCACATCATTTATCATATCTGTAATTTGTTTGTGACATCTTATTACATACGATGTAATATTGTTTATACTACATCACATCATTTATCATATCTGTAATTTGTTTGTGACATCTTATTACATACGATGTAATATTGTTTATATTACATCACATCATTTATCATATCTGTAATTTGTTTGTGACATCTTATTACATACGATGTAATATTGTTTATACTACATCACATCATTTATCATATCTGTAATTTGTTTGTGACATCTTATTACATACGATGTAATATTGTTTATATTACATCACATCATTTATCATATCTGTAATTTGTTTGTGACATCTTGTTACATACGATGTAATATTGTTTATATTACATCACATCATTTATCATATCTGTAATTTGTTTGTGACATCTTGTTACATACGATGTAATATTGTTTATATTACGTTAAACCATCCTTCATATCTGTAATTTGTACATTTGTATATGGCATTTTTGTTACACACATGATGAAGTCGATGGACGCCATTAGGCAGACTAGTTAAAACCACGTGTTTGTTGTTTTGATATAGACGAGATACCTTGCCTTTTATTATATATCTAACTGGATACTCCCAAAGTTACGCTACATTGCATTGTAAGGTGTTTTCTGGAGAGAATGGTCGAGAAGTCATCATTTTCGTAGTTGGAATCTTGTTTTGCTGTCATATCATGATTTTATTTTTTTTTAAATGTCAATTTTCATTTGTACGATATGAGTATGAAGGATTTGCTTATGTACTCGTGTTACTTTGATGGCGTAAAAATGTTGGATTATCACTTCGTTGAACTTGGCTGGAATGACACCGAAAGTGTCAAATTTAAACTTTTGTTTACATATTAAAGAAAGCTAGGCATAGGATTTAGCTTGTATAAGCATTTCAGAGGTTTAAAAAATATTTTATGGCATATCGCGCTGGACGAGGTACCTAACGTTTGAATAGCCTTAAGCGCACCTTTGAAACAATATCTTTACGTAATATTGGCATAATCACTTTTGTACGTGCAACAGTCCAAAATGTTACGATTATGACGTAGGCGTTTTCCTATCAATTCGAAACTCCTCGGATAATTGTTAAAGGCCCGATGATGTCCAATTGCCGGTATTCTCCAGAATCGATCACAAATGAAAATCCTGGAGACGAAATATCGCTAAAGCGCTCGTTAAGCCTCGAGTTTTTCTTAAATATTTCATCTCACAGTTGGCCTCGCCTGATCTGTACTCATCCCAGGGGAAAACTGTATCAGTACTTTCATTTTGAATGGATTTAACACTCTTACATGCCATAGTATTCTGATGAAATAGACATCACATCGGGCCGTATCCTAGGCCCCAGAATACATCAAACCGTGATTGGACATCATCCTGACCACAACCTGATGATACAAGTCCAATTTTAGCTCATTCCATTCAACCTGACCTGCTCTTGGGAGGCAAATAGTATCGCTGCTGTATATACATTTTTGATGAAACGTTTCTTTTACGTCAGTGTAAGAAGACTGACTGCATTTTGGTTTACGGTAATGTTCAATATATAGTCACGTTGTCTGTTAATACGGACATGCCGTATTTCATGTTGAAGGTTTGAGTGCAGTGATTTCTGGAACATGTGTTATCGGGGAAAAGGAAGTTCAATGTCCGACCTAGTCTTACTGGCAGGTTTAAAATAGCCATAAAATCAAATGATGGCTCAATTTATTGTGTTTCACGAATTCTATTTGTGTTTCGGAAATAATTGCTAAAGGTTGAAGGGGATGTTATTTGATGTGTTTTAACATTTCCTGTATAGACAAATTAATCAGTCTTTACATATATGGTGACTTCACGTCAATAGAAAGGTTACATAAAATATTCCTCTATAAACAAATTAATGATCTATAATAATTGCGATAAGTCAACACAAGATTAAGTTCTTTATCAAAAATATACTTTTTCTCAAAACTTTTGAATGCTTAAAGCGTCATTTTTACTGCATTAAGAAGGCTTGAAGTGGTTTTACGGCTCTTTTGGCATTGGTTGAAGTGGTTTACGACAGTACTAACTAGACTTGAAACTACTTTACATTTGCATGGAATAGCTTTACATGATAATTTGACATTTTAGTGTTAAATTATAGTTTATATACAACAAATTCATCTTCTTTTAACATGTGTTAATTTTGCAATTGATTAGATTTGCAATTTAATTTCAAGTTTGTTCAAGATTTTAAAAGACATTTTATTTTGTAGTTCAGCAATTCCCCCTAGAGGGGTATATCTATTATCTATGGCCCCTCCATTCTGCGATTTCATACGGGTGTATGTGCACTTTGTTTTCACATCATTCTTTCTAAATCTTAAGTGAGCACAGTATTTATTTTGCTTTTCAAACTAAAAACTGCTGAGGAATATATTTCATTTACGTAACATTAACTTAGGTAACAGGATTGATCCGTGTCCTAGCCTTTGAAGTTATTCCATGGACTGCTTTGTGTGTACAATCATCATGTTACTGTTCTGCATGCGATACTATTGCGACGCTCACGTGCGTAATTGCTCATAGCCAGGAGGATATGGTTACAACGTTGTTCTTCATCATGTATTTGTTATCAAACCTCGTACGTACTTCTACGTTTCTGACTCACTTCTAGTACATGCGTACACAGCTGAATTCATTCATGTGGAACATGTTTTGTTGACATTTGTATGCATTGTGCTTCTCCCTACCTCGGACTCAAGTTCATTTATTAGCATTTGGCCTAAACCCGGAACTAGTAGAAAACTGGACTATTAATCGTCTGCGCGAGGAACTTACGACTTTGGGAGCTTCGTTCACATCTAGTGACAAGGATTTTTTAAGAAAAAGAAATTGCAAGACATTTTATCTAGACCTAGAAATTTTGAGGGTCGTGTACACAAAACCGGTGTGCGATCAAACGATTCCCCGGAACAAGATGGCGGTGCCTATGTAGTTGATGATACTGATCGCCTAGTGGAATTAGTATCTATCCTAACGGAAAGCTTGTCAACCTTATAAGAAAGCTATTTGCATTTGGAGCAGCATATAGTGACCCCTAGTGTAACTGAAGCATGTAATTCACTTCTTGACCCTCAAAGAACTTTGAGTCCGATGCACTGCGCGATAAGTCATATTCTTGTCGTAACACACCTTCGGCAGCTGCTGAAAGTGAGAGTCAGCTGTTATCTCAAACAATTATTGATAGCATATCACATTTCTCGTCTACGACACTATCTTTACTACCAGAAAAAGACTTTACTTTGGAGACTGCATATAGGAGGTTCAGTGACGAAATAGGTTTTAAGTTGTTTTTTTTTTAACGCACTCGTTTTGGGTTCTCCTCTGAATCTATGCCGCTATAGTGGAGACTGTATCACCAGCATTACGGCATCAAATCATTTCTGGTAGGGACGTCAACCTGGCGGCTCTTTAAATACTATATTCCAATGGCCAAAGCGCCAGTCGGAGAAGCCTGATACTCGACTTCACAGAAATCTGACTTTGAGCGAATGTATTCTAGCTTTCGGTGTCTACAAGCAGGTTATGTGTTCAGCATACCCTTCTAGAAGGATTAAGATAAACTTATACGAGCGTGACTAAGTTGATGTTGGTTTCCGTTATTGGACAGGATTTTATGTCTACCATCATACATGTAAGTAGCTAATCGGCGGTACAACAACATACCCATTGACTGGTTTGTATGTAACAATATACTGTTTTGTAACATTTTCTCCAATCACAAGCCTCTATCTTGGGAGAGCACTATGCATACAACAGGATTTTGCCAATCTGTGCGCGGTAGACGACAATTAGCTTGGAATATACCCAAAATATCAACAAGGCGGGAGCCCCGCGTACATCGAAAGTTCGCCTGATAATCTTTCAGGAGGGTCGTGAAATTTTTATTTTTTCAATGGTTTTAACGGATACAGCCTGCCTTCTTGTTCTAGAGAGGTCACCCTAAATCGGCATGCCATTTAGAACAAAGCCTCCTGCGAAGAAGAGGTAGTCTCAACTTCCAACCAGCCACATACAGCTACACGTATTACACCTATCAACGTTGAAGCTCTTCAACTTGAATTTCGAAATCATCCTGACCGTGATTTCGTTAAATTTTGACTTGATGGATTAAAATACGGCTTCGGCACAGGTCTTCATGACTTGCCTGTCACCTCTAACATTTGTAAAAACTTAAGTCTGCTAATGATGACCCAGGTTGTGTGACTGATTTAATTTTCGTAAGAATTACAGAAAGGCTATCTTGCTATCTGCCTGTTCCGTTTGACTCCATACCCTATCGCCTTAGCTGAGCACAAGAATGCCAAGAAGAACCGTGTGATTGTTGACTCATGCGCTCTTTACCAAGATGCTTCAAATCCTAGCCTAAACAGTCTCATTGACAAGTCACCTGCTCCTTGAAGTATGTTACTATTGACGATGTTTTCCATCTGATCACACTATGTCGAAAGGATGCATGGTTAATGAAAACAGACATAACCGATGATGTTTAGTTATTGCCCATCAAACCAGTATTATGTCATAGCATGCCATTCAGCGGGATAATAAATTAACTTTTTCACCAGACTTATTTTTGGATATCGTTAAGTCCACAATTATAATTATTTGATAACCTACCACGAGCTGCCTGCTGTATTGCAAGGACAAACTACAACATCTCTATTAGTTTACACCTTCTAATTGACTTTTTAGTTATATAACCAGCTGAAGTCAATCCTATGGCTACAATGGAACGTTTTCTTTCGCCAATCTCCGCGTTCCTTTATAGCCCATAAAAGATGTTGGGCCTTGTTTTATGCTGGAATATTTAGGGGTGTACTTAGACTTTTCTTATCGTAAAGCTCGGTTACTTTTAGAGAAAATTGAGCGGATTTCTCAGATTTTGGATATTTTTTTTAAACCGGAAGTCGTATACAAAAAAGAACTCTTTACTGGGTCACATGAACTTAGTAAGTCAATATGTCAAACCATTTAATCTCATTGTCTACCACTGTGCGAGAATACACCACCATGTTACGTATTATAAAAAAGAGTTAGTATGAAAATCGATACTATTGATTTATACCTTTCTGGTGTACGCTTTCACTACATTCGACACAATTTGGAGATCCCTTAGTTGGTACTTTGCGATTGTCTCATATTTTGCGTGCTATAAAGAAATATCATGTGTTTCTTTCATCAAAACGCCTTCCTATTATTGTTGACGTGTTTTACAAAATGTGTGTCGCTTTGAAAGGCAACCGTTGTATGTTTACCCCTTTTACTGACGTCGTGCTCCAGTGTGTGTTCAAAACTTCTTTCTATGGTTATTGCGATGCGGTGAGTTCACTGTAAAACTGTAGGTGAAACCAACTAGATTCGTGTCGAACACGTTATTATATCACCAGACCATTTTAGTATCCATCTGAGCTTACGTTCTTCAATAACAGACCCATTCGGGAGAGAAGTCATTTAAAAAAAAAAAAACAAAAAAAAAAACAATATTCTAACTCCAGTGTCGACTATACACGAGTATTTGTACATTCGTTATTCACAAGGGGCTACTGCGTAACACCTTTGATGAACCATACCTTGCTTCCTATCTTAAAGACACATGCATAGGTTTTGATAGCGAAGCCTTTAATGGACATTCCTTTCGCATTGGGACTGTAACCTCGGCTGCTATTTCCCGTCCTCAAAATTATATGCCTTCTTGTTCCTGTTTGCATGTACCTACTTAAGCTCCTCATCTTTTTGCATATATTATGTCGGCCTTATAATTTTACTTAAAATAAGTATTCAGGGCTCCCTCTCACAGTAATTAAGTCATTACACTTACAGTAATCATTCCTCACTCAAATTTGGGCTTAGTCCTTTGCGAATTTTACCCGAAATACTTTAGTTGTATAAATATTTTGTCAATATGGTTAGAATATAGTCTGTAGTATGTGAAATAATTACTATCTTTCCTTCCAGAATCGCCAAAGAGTTTTGTTGTCATCATCAATTAATGTCTCCTGGATCGCTCAAGAGTCTCTTTTAGCATACGCTTTCATCGCCTAAGAGTCAACATCTCTCGGCAGCCTACTCTTAAATCGCTTAAGAGTCATTTCCTCTCTTGAATCGCTCCAGAGTCTTCCCTATCCTACTCTTGAATCGCTTAAGAGTATCTTACTTTCTTCCAATTCATTTCCATGGATACCTACGCATGTAATAAACAGGTAAACTGTTTCTAACGTGCTAGTTGTTTATAAACATCCTATTGATCAAGCTCGGACTGACTGTGTGACAGTTTTGTCCTGACATAAAAGCGGTTTTTTGACTGTATTGACCAAGCTTGGAGCAGTTTTTCGACTGTATTGACCAGCGTTGAAGAAGCTTTTCGATTGTGTTGACCAGATAGCGGTTTTGCACAGATACCCCAATCTTTGAGGATTATCTTACAGATTGCGACCTCTTCCGTTCAATTTTGTCCTGCGCTGCCATATGCTCGAAATTTTAGTTAAAGTTGAAAATCATGTTGTATTCCAAATGGGACTAATTCGAATCTAGATCGTGTGATGAATTCATATTTCTTGAGCATATACATGTACATTGTATATCATGTCTATATCCCAATATATCATTGATTCAAAGTCGGTGGGCAAAAACTAAAACGATAAGGTCTAGAGAGCTTTTGACGGACACAGCTAAGTTAATGTCATACACATACATTATATGGTATTTAAAGTACAACGATACAAACATTTTACACATTAAATACTTCAGATAAAACTTAAAAACTAGTGTATATATCAGTAAAACAAGTACAAGTATGTGTAGGTAATAGTTTCAAGGTAGCGTACATATATAAAAAGCCCATCTAAAAACGGTTCAATTCCGTGATGATAACTGAGATAGAAGGAAATGGTTGAAATTTTTTTGTGATTCTATTTGTGTTAAACCAGTGTATAGGATACTAAGTGTCTGGTTCTAGTGGGTATGTTAAGTGTTCTATGCTTTGTTGCTGAGTATGACAGAGTAATCTCGTCGGCCTAATTATAAAGTTAAAGTTATAGCGAAGAAAGAGTCAGTTATTCATATGTTGAACAGAAGTGGGTCGAGCATTGGCCATTAGGGTACGTCTTTTATGATATTGTTCCAGCTGCTTAAAATGTTTTGAATTTTAGATATAAGTTGTGTGCTGTTGGCGATATTATTATCTTCTAATTTGACTAAAATTTCCAAAACACTAAAGCCTGGTATTTCTAAAAATTCTAGAATAATTTCATTAGGTAAACAACTAAATGCTTTAGAGAGATCCAATACTGTCAGTTGTTTAGTTCAGTCTCTAGCTTTTGATGAATACATAAGTACTCAAGTTAAAAAGGCAAAAGTCTAAGTTTGTACCAATACGGCGAACTTTTCATTTCCTCAATAGAATCAACTTTTCGTTACTGTAAAAACGCTAGTTAGAGTACATCTCGAGTACGCGAATCCTGTATAGCATCAGTACAAAATTAGTCATATTGATATGATCGAGGCTACACAGTGGATGGCACCAAGCAATTGCCCGGATTAAAGACATTTACTATGCAATCAAGCTTAAATAACTTATATCATAGGTGACATGATTGAGGCCTTCATAATTTAAAACAATTTTCTGGTTAGGCTATGGGTTTTCTGAATCTGTGGAGCATCAATTCCCTAAAACAAGGACAAGGGACCATTCAAAAAAACTGTTTTCACCGCATAGTAAGCTGGACATCCTGGAAAAAACTTTTTTTTTTTGCTATGTGGAGGCAAAATATGAATCAATTTGCCAGAGGAAATAACATCGCCGGCAACAGTTAATTATTTCTTCAAAACTAGTCTGAGAAGGCGTCGGGCGAAAACAACACATTTAAATAATTATAATAAGAAATTCTGTAGGAATGAAACTGGTTTCTCAAACAACTTATTTAGCTATAATCTATGTTCTATATTTTTTCCGATGTAGAGGAACGTTATTGATAATGTATTGGTAATTGAATTAACTTAAATATTAGAACAACAGCTACTTACTTACCATCAGCTAAATCTTGATTCTAAATGCTGTATTTTTTAGGTGTAAAGTTTGGCATCTACACCCTTTCCAGAACGCACATATAATATAATCAAACATGACATTAAAAGATCTCCGGGTTGGTCGGAAAGTGGTTGTTTATAAATATTTGTTTAATTTTACAGGGTTAATATTTTGGTTGTCCATGTCAGACCATGTTCGCGGTTATTAAATTTCGCGGAACAAACCTCGTAAACATTATGTACTAAACATTTCAACCTTGCGTGTGTATATAGATATTTGCTGTGCACATATTTCCGCGCTATATTCATGACCGCAAATATAGCGAATATCGCTAATTTTACAGGAATTAATTTACATCTGACTGTAAAAAAATACAAAATTTAGCATGGATCGAGGTTTAAGATCACAGTAAATCAAAACGTTACTGCAATTTTAGTGTTTCGATACCTTCTAATATTTAGGGTAAGCGCGCGCCTTCATTGGTGATCTCTCCAGAGTTTTCCTAATCGACTCGGCGCCTCCGCTTACGGTGTATAGAGAAAAAAATAGACAAATAAATCTCACATTTTGCTGAGCACACCTACTGAATGGTGTAAACCGAAGCCAACTGTAAAACCTTGCCAAAATAGTTAGACGTACAGTCTATTCACCGGCAGATAGGATCACCACAGGCTTATTACACAGTAAATGTAAGTAAAAAATGTAAATTTACTTATTGTACAACAATTGCGTAACAGGTTATATCAACTTACATTAATCATCTTGTTGGCCGGATGGCAGGGCACGGGGGATCTTACTGTGGGAGGAAACCGAGTACCCAGGGAAAACCCATGTGGTCGGGCAGATTACGAAGTAGGGGTAAGTCATGCCTGTTGTTCATATTGAGATCGGAAATAACGTAGAATGTGATGCGTCATCGTTATTGCAGGCTTAGGACAGTAGAGCAATAATGAAAAACGACACTATATATCTGACTGATGACTGAAGACATGGACAAAATATCAAAAATATATATTGGCACAGATATCATCAGAAGATATATGGATAAAAAGAAGAACTGTACCTGATGTACAAGTGTAATACCCCTTATCGGCTGCTCCCGCCATACAAATCAAGTCCAGATAACGTTACTCTCTCAAACTGAGAATAGGGCGGTGACCACGAAAGAGGGACTAGCCACGCTAGGCATTAGAAACTGGCCATGATGATTTTCTTTGATGCCTTGTGAAGTGAAGAATAATTTCATTGATTTCATAGAAATGTGTCCTACATTTAAAAAACAAGCATTGTTCTCATCAGAAGCTGAAATAAAGTGTTTACAGATAAGGGAGACCGAACCAATTGTATGACGTAATTCATCTTAGCTATTTTGTATCTTTTATTGAAAGGTGCTGATATAGTATCTTGTGCATGTTGTTAGCAATATCATAACATTGATTTAAACGAAATACTTCCGTTTGGTATTCATTTTGTAAGAGAAAGCGATTGATTCCAGTATATTATATAAAGAAGCCGAATCAAATTAGTTCAAAATGGCTTATTATTAAACCTACTTCGAAACATGAACTTATAAAATATGCACTCATTTTGTTCAAGTCTCGGACACATTGCAGTGATTCTTCTGATATCTGAAAGGATAATTGGTGAATTTTATTGATTAAGAAGGATTAACATATGTGAAATATACACACCGCTGTATATAGGTACTTGAACGAGCATACATCTTGCTTCATTTGATGACCTAGTACAGGGCATACTCGAAAGGCGCTAACGCAATGGCTATAGTGGAGGAGGAAGTTCACATCAAAACAATTAACAATAGCAGAGAAATTTATTTCTATATTGATAAGACTTGATAAGAATAGCAGTGTTCTCTTGGGATTGTTCAGTCGGCGAAGACGAATTTCTCATTGAAAAGGTGTATTGCATCAACTTGCTGTACGGTATTACCAGACAATAAAACAGTATCCATCGGCTTATATGACCTCAACGTGTTTCGATAATGGAAATATATACTAATGCCTCTCCGCTATATCTAATTTGCTGCGTACAATCAGCACAGCAATATTTCATTTCGGACGGGGACGCGATATCAATTTCAAACTATTTGAGTTAGCTGTAACAAATCAACGTCGATTTTAGAAACAATGTCACTAATCTAGTTGCAATGAGTGACTAGCTGAACACATTCTCAAAAACACCACTTCTTCAGAGGCTTCAGTCTTTATATTTGCTATGTGGTTTATTGAGAGTGATTTTAGTTTAAATCATGATAAACGACTCTGGTTTGCAGTCTGAATGAAACAAAGCCACATTCTTCTCTAATCGCTTGTTTGTTCGTTGAACCTGTCATCAGGTGGGATATGTCAGCAGGTAAAGTAAATCAAACGAAGAGCGTTGTATTTATCAAACGGTAAATATATGTTAATACATATTTACCGATATATCTCGTTTAGCTGGTTATACTAGATTTTATTCATCTTTCACGTAGTTTAAGTGTGTCGAAATTCAGTGATGGCTTAATATGAAGTAAAGGATGGTACAGAGGTAACGGTTATAAATATCAGTTTAGCAAAATATACCGTTACTGCCGAGTTGTATCACAGAATTGTTTCTTTTTCCCTTGCAGAACTCGTCATTGATACCATAATGTATGGGAATACATAAAGAAAGGAAAGAAAACCCTTAGCCAAGGATTAATCAAATTATAGATTGAGTAAGAGCAGACTGTATTTTAACGATTTAAAACATGAATAGAATGAAACTAAATAGTAAAGGTATATATCCAGAACCAGAAACAATTAATAAAGAATGCCTACAAAAACGAAACTATAATTCAAACGCAAAATCTAAAAACGAGATAAAAGGAATGAACATAGTTTACATTTACATTGAGAAAACTCAAAAGAATAGGAAGGTTACGACCAAGTGGTCCAGAAGATTAAGCGTCTTCAGTTTCAAAGACGTCACTCGCCGATACAAACACAATACGAGATCCACTATTGGTACCCAGCACACTGGGAGATTCAATATCGTTTCCCGTCATAAAAGGAGATTCACTACATTTACCCTACACAATAGCTGATCCATTATTATTACCCTACACAATAAGATATTCACTATCGTTACCCAACACAATAAGATATTCACTATCGTTACCCAACACAATAAGATATTCACGATCGTTACCCAACACAATAGGAGTTTCACTATCGTTACCCAACACAATGAGAGATTCACTATCGTTACCCAACACAATAAGATATTCACTATCGTTACCAAACACAACAGGAGTCTCACTATCGTTACCAAACACAATGAGAGATTCACTATCGTTACCCAACACACTAAGATATCCACTATCGTTACCCAACACAATAAGATATTCACTATCGTTACCAAACACAATAGGAGTTTCACTATCGTTACCCAACACAATGAGAGATTCACTATCGTTACCCAACACAATAAGATATTCACTATCGTTACCAAACACAACAGGAGTCTCACTATCGTTACCAAACACAATGAGAGATTCACTATCGTTACCCAACACAATGAGATATCCACTATCGTTACCAAACACAATAGGAGTTTCACTATCGTTACCCAACACAATGAGAGATTCACTATCGTTACCCAACACAATAAGATATTCACTATCGTTACCAAACACAACAGGAGTCTCACTATCGTTACCAAACACAATGAGAGATTCACTATCGTTACCCAACACACTAAGATATCCACTATCGTTACCCAACACAATAAGATATTCACTATCGTTACCAAACACAATAGGAGTTTCACTATCGTTACCCAACACAATGAGAGATTCACTATCGTTACCCAACACAATAAGATATTCACTATCGTTACCAAACACAACAGGAGTCTCACTATCGTTACCAAACACAATGAGAGATTCACTATCGTTACCCAACACAATAAGATATTCACTATCGTTACCAAACACAACAGGAGTCTCACTATCGTTACCAAACACAATGAGAGATTCACTATCGTTACCCAACACAATGAGATATCCACTATCGTTACCAAACACAATGAGAGATTCACTATCGTTACCCAACACAAGAGATCCACTATCGTTACCCAACACAAGAGATTCACTATCGTTACCCAACACAATAAGATATTCACTATCGTTACCCAACACAATGAGATATTCACTATCGTTACCCAACACAATAAGATATTCACTATCGTTACCCAACACAATAAGAGTTTCACTATCGTTACCCAACACAATAAGATATCCACTATCGTTACCCAACACAAGAAATCCACTATCGTTACCCAACACAATAAGATATTCACTATCGTTACCCAACACAATGAGATATTCACTATAGTTACCCAACACAATAGGATATTCACTATCGTTACCCAACACAATGAGATATTCACTATCGTTACCCAACACAATAAGAGATTCACTATCGTTACCCAACACAATAAGATATTTACTATCGTTACCAAACACAATAAGAGATTCACTATCGTTACCAGCACAATGAGAGATTCACTATCGTTACCCAACACAATAAGAGTTTCACTATCGTTACCCAACACAATAAGATATTCACTATCGTTACCCAACACAATAAGAGATCCACTATCGTTACCCAACACAATAAGATATTCACTATCGTTACCCATCACAATGAGATATTCACTATCGTTACCCAACACAATAAGATATCCACTATCGTTACCCAACACAATAAGATATTCACTATCGTTACCCAACACAATGAGAGATCCACTATCGTTACCCAACACAATAAGAGATTCACTATCGTTACCCAACACAATAAGAGTTTCACTATCGTTACCCAACACAATAAGATATTTACTATCGTTACACAACACAATAAAATATTTACTATCGTTACCCAACACAATAAGATATCCACTATCGTTACCCAACACATTTAGATATTCACTATCGTTTCCCAACACAATCAGATATTCACTATCGTTACCCAACACAATAAGATATTCACTATCGTTACCCAACACAATAAGATATTCACTATCGTTACCCAACACAATAAGATATTCACTATCGTTACACAACACAATAAGAGATGAACTTTCGTTACCCAACACAATAGATTACCATGGTTACTTCGGAAAATGTACAAAGCGAATCAGACCAGTTGACTTGATTATATCCACCACCTCATTTCAGATAATACTATATCTACAGCATGTCAAACCACATAGTAAAATGCTGAACTCGATTATACTCAATTATGTACAATAACTTTGATTTAATTGACACTTTTTCTTACATCACCACGATATTTTCTGTGATTTTTATTCCACCAAGTTAAAGAGTCTCCAAAGTCTGAATCGGTTGATAGTGTGTTTGAATATCGATGTAAATTCCTTACTAGAATTTACTTAAGGACCAATTGATACTTAAACTCCTATAAGACAGCTACTCACCAGACCCATCATCAGCAGAAATCAACAACAGAAACTATTTTGAGGATTTGTGTGTATACTTAATTTGAATATTAGATAATTTAGGAACAAAATGGTCACTATCTCCTCTGAACTCTGTGAATATGATATAATATATGTATTACAGGAAACTCATCTGAATCTTGAAATTACTAACACTGATTACAAATTAACTTTCATTCAAATATTTACAGATAAGGTAAACTAACACATTATGGTGGTGATATGTATAAAAAAAAACAAAAAACAAAAAACAAAAAAACAACAACAAAAAACAATCTAACTACTCGTAGAAATGATTTTCAATATCTCTACGAAACTAAAACTAACTCTCATCTATCGAGGTAGTCCTAGAAATATTTTTTTGTCCGCTACGAAATAACACCAGTGATTTAGTTTGTGATAACCTTATTGATCCTATGGGTGATTGCTCCTGTACATGTGGTACCATTGAAAATGGAACCATACTTTTTAACACTAGTTCCTATAAAAAAAACAAAAAAAACCCCCAAAAAAACCCAACATAAATGCTTTGTAATTGAACATTTTTACCATCGTATATTGTAACAAGTTATAAGATATCACGTGGTATAAGGCAAGGCTGTCCTTTGTCTTGTTTATTGTTTGTAATAGCAGCAGAACTTTTAGCTTGTACATTGCGTAATGAAAGAGAGTTACATGGCGTCAAAGTACGAAAAAAAAGTTATAAAGTTATCTCAACTAGCTGATGATACGACGTTGTTCATGAAATATAATGACATTGAAATGGCGTTGAAGTTAGTGGAGGAGTTTGGTGAAGTATCTGGCTTAAAGTTGAACAAGGATAAAACAGAAGGGATTTTTGTCGGAAGAAATAAAAATAAAGATGAAAGTCATGCAGGTATCAAATGGGTCACTATGGTTAAATCGCTTGGGGTTTACTTTGGCTGAAACAGTAAAACATGCTCAAACCTTTGTTAGAAAAAAAAAATAACAAGCATAGACCTTCTACTAAAGAACTGGAAGAAAAGAAAACTTACTTTACTCGGAAAGTCTATTATAATACAAAGTCTGATCATACCAATGATAACATTTCTTGTAAACACCATCGGAATTGATAGCAAGACTATAGCAGTTTTAGAAAAGATGACATACCAATTTATATGGGATGGAAAACCCGACAAGATAAAGCGGAGTATAATGATTGGCGATTATGCAAAAGGTGGGCTAAACGTTAGGGACATTGATTGCCATGTTAATGTATTACGCATATCATGGATAAAACGTCTGTTAGACAAACAGGAAGCTAATTGGAAACTAATTCCAAGTTTATACTTTGAAAAGTTTGGAGATGATTATCTTTTATTCAAAATGAACACTGGTACTATAAAACTTCTGCCAAAACACCATGGAATTACAGATTTTTATTTGGATCTACTTATTGCATGGTATAAAGCTCAGTCCGATACCAATGTTAAGAAAAACTTCAGAGAAATCAAACAGCAGGTGATTTGGGGAAATAAATACATCACTTTTAATGGCAAAGCTTTATTCTTTAGACATTGGTGCGATTCTGATTTAATTTATGTAAATGACATTATTGGAAAGGACGGAATTATCGATGAAAATCTTATACATCAACAAGAGGCCCATGGGGCCTGTATCGCTCACCTGGTTGGATTAGACCAAATGTCAAAACAATGTTCATATTCAATTTGTTTTATTTGTAAATCTCTAACAATGCTATATATGGTTATAGTGTGGGAATCCGAACTGCTTTAAAGATTAATGAAGTCCAGACTCTCTTAGGTCTCAAAGACCTCAAGAATTGTTTTTAGAACATGCATGCATTCATCACTTTATGACTAGTAGCAATTTAAAGGAATTACCTCTATTTCCCATATTAGGCCCCGCTCCTTTGGCCCCTCGAGGGTCAGAGTCACCAATTATGCAAAATCTGTTCGCCTTACCCCAAGGATGTTTCTGACCAAATTGGGTTCAAATCCATTCATAACTTTATGACTAGTAGTGATTTAAAGGAATTACCTCTATTTCCCCTATTAGGCCCCGCTCCTTTGGCCCCTCGAGGGTCAGAGTCACCATTTATGCAAAATCTGTTCCCCTTCCCCCAAGGACATTTCTGACTAAATTTGGTTCAAATCCATTCATAACTTTATGACTAGTAGCGACTCAAAGGAATTACCTCTATTTCCCCTATTGGGCCCCGCCCCTTTGCTCCCTCGGGGGTCAGAGTCACCATTTATGCAAAATCTGTTCCCCTTCCCCCAAAGAAGTTTCTGACCAAATTGGGTTCAAATCCATTCATAACTTAATAACTAGTAGCGATTTAAATGAATTACCTCCATTTCCCATATTGGGCCCCGCCCCTTTGGCCCCTCAGGGGTCAGAGTCACCATTTATGCAAAATCTGTTCCCCTTCCCCCAAGGATGTTTCTGACCAAATTGGGTTCAAATCCATTCATAACTTTATGACTAATAGCGATTTAAATGAATTACCTCCATTTCCCATATTGGGCCCCGCCCCTTTGGCCCCTCGGGGGTCAGAGACACCATTTATGCAAAATCTGTTCCACTTCCCCCCCAAGGACATTTCTAACTAAATTGGGTTCAAATCCATTCATAACTTTATGACTAGTAGCGA
This sequence comes from Pecten maximus, assembly GCF_902652985.1. Taxonomy (NCBI): domain Eukaryota; kingdom Metazoa; phylum Mollusca; class Bivalvia; order Pectinida; family Pectinidae; genus Pecten; species Pecten maximus. The sequence continues at coordinate 5,511,925 of NC_047028.1, read as the reverse complement.
TTTAAAGGAATTACCTCTATTTCCCCTATTGGGCCCCGCTCCTTTGGCCCCTTGAGGATCAGAGTCACCATTTATGCAAAATCATCTGTTCCCCTTCCCCCAAGGATGTTTCAGACCAAATTAGGTTCAAATCCATTCATAACTTTATGACTAGTAGCGATTTAAAGGAATTACCTCTATTTCCCCTATTGGGCCCAGCCCCTTTGGCCCCTCGCGGGTCAGAGTCACCATTTATGCAAAATCTGTTCCCCTTCCCCCAAGGATGTTTCTGACCAAATTGGGTTCAAATCCATTCATAACTTTATGACTAGTAGCGATTTAAAGGAATTACCTCTATTTCCCCTATTGGGCCCAGCCCCTTTGGCCCCTCGGGGGTCAGAGTCACCATTTATGCAAAATCTGTTCCACTTCCCCCAAGGATGTTTCTGACCAAATTGGGTTCAAATCCATTCATAACTTTATGACTAGTAGCGATTTAAAGGAATTACCTCTATTTCCCCTATTGGGCCCCGCTTCTTTGGCCCCTTGAGGGTCAGAGTCACCATTTATGCAAAATCTGTTCCCCTTCCCCCAAGGATGTTTCAGACCAAATTAGGTTCAAATTCATTCATAACTTTATGACTAGTAGCGATTTAAAGGAATTACCTCTATTTCCCATATTGGGCCCAGCCCCTTTGGCCCCTCGGTGGTCAGAGCCACCATTTATGCAAAATCTGTTCCACTTCCCCCAAGGATGTTTCTGACCAAATTGGGTTCAAATCCATTCATAACTTTATGACTAGTAGCAATTTAAAGGAATTACCTCTATTTCCCCTATTGGGCCCCGCTCCTTTGGCCCCTCGGGGGTCAGAGTCACCATTTATGCAAAATCTGTTCCCCTTCCCCCAAGGACATTTCTGACTAAATTTGGTTCAAATCCATTCATAACTTTATGACTAGTAGCGATTTAAAGGAATTACCTCTATTTCCTGTATTGGGCCCCGCCCCTTTGGCCCCTTGGGGGTCAGAGTCACCATTTATGCAAAATCTGTTCCCCTTCTGCCAAGGATGTTTCTGGCCAAATTTGGTCAAAATCCAATAAGAACTTTTTGACTAGTAGCGATTTGAAGCAAATGTTGACGGACGACGGACGGACGACGGACGCTGCGCCATGACATAAGCTCACCGGACCTTCGGTCCAGGTGAGCTTAAAATTAACTTGCAAAAGAAATTGGATTGTGGAATTATTAACAATTAAACGCGCAATACCTAGAATTTGGTTACAGGAGCTGAAAACAGAGAACTCTAAATCAATTGTGCAGATTTTATAGAAAGAGGTCTGTTTATACAATTCTATTAAAAAGTGTGTAGTGTCATTGGCAAATTTAAATAACCATCACATTTACGCAATACTCAGAAAGGAAAAAACTTGTGATACCCTTAATTCAGTTATAAAGAAAGATATACTAAACATCGGAGAGGGGACTCACAATCTAAGAAACCTATTTCGTTTTGTCTTTAAAATGATACCTGAAAACGATGAAAAAATATATCGCTGGAAATTGCTTCATAACATTATCCCTAACGGTATTCTGTTAAAAAGATGGCGCATTAAAGATAGCGAAAATTGTCATATTTGTAATATAAGGGATGACTACAATCATTACGTTATTGATTGTTGTTGTGTCGATCCAATTTGGCAACACATAAAGCAGTCGATGGATAGACTAGGCTACACCATTGATTTAAGAAACTTGAAATATATAGTTTTCGGCTACAAAATTACTTATAATGCATATAATGATATTAACACCCTTTTATCATTGATTGGTTTTGTAATATACAAATGGTTCCATCTCAGTGAGTCAAGAACGAAATACGTGGATATACTGCAGCTATTTAGGTACGAATTGAGAAGAAAATTGTACCTGACAGTTTACAAAAAAATGTCCCTATTACCTAACTTTCTGTAAAAGACTTGAGGTATAGTGCATACAATACATTTAAAAATAGGCAAGCATTGCTGAACTTACGTAAAATCAAAAGAAAAATTGTAACAATATAATAATTTTTTTTATGATGCATTTCTTAAAAAATGTGAAAATTGAAAAATAAAATAACAAACCACTATGATGAAACGAGAATATGAAGTGTGAGCATTGTATCATTTCAATAATAAATTATGAATATTTCAATGGATATATAAATATAATAATACAATATATGTATGTATGTATGTATGTATGTATGTATGTATGTATGTATGTATGTATGTATGTATGTATGTATGAATGTATGTGCAAGTGTATGTATGTACGTATGTATGTATGTATGTATGTGTGTGTGTGTGTGTGTGTGTGTGTGTGTGAGAGAGAGTGTGTGTGTGAGTGTGTGTGCGTGCGTGTGTGTGTGTGCATGTGTGTATATGTGTATGTATGTAATGTGTACCATTCCCATGTTTGTAACTACATGTGTGGTGCTTATATGGGTGTATTTATATGATTGTAAGGAAATGTTAATACAAAATTAATGTAAAGAATGATAAGAAAACTGCTCACATCAATGAATTATTCTCTTATCTGAGTGAAAAAAAAAGAGAAAAAAAAAAAAAAAAAAAAAACAAGTTACATATACATGTACCACACAAGTATTCTGCTGTGTTTTTGGCATTAGAATATTAGCATGCCAGTTATTTGTTCAGAAACCAAAACAGATAGAGGTGGCATACAACGCTACAAACTTGAAACTTGATTTCAAGTGCCCCCAGCATATTCTGAATATGTTCACAAACCAAAACAGATAGAGGTTGTTTACTTATACAATGCTACAAACTTGAAACTATATTACATATTATACCGGGGATCTATAGCAAATGGCTAATCCCTTTAGTTAATATATTACTGTAATATTTTCTATGTTATACTACTTTTGTTACCAACTTTTTGTATAAACAATAAAATATTTTGAAATTGAAGTGCACTAAGAATGTCACTCTTTAGTAATTAATCCTGGCGTAGTGCATTAATGTCCTCCTACGACAATCTTTATGTTGATTAAATAACTTAACGCATCACTAAGTTACCTCATGGTTCATTCATTAATAGTGAATCTTAAATACAGATCTAAAATCATTAAATTGTATACACCGCCGGCGCGTGACACTTATTTATAGAGAGTAGATCTTGGAGAATCGTCGCGGCATAATATCCACATGGGAGGTATATATTACACTGACCAATCAATAAGAGAGATGGCCTTATCTGTGTGACTCATTTGTGAGGCGTTAACTTCCTGTTGGTACTCGCGGGAATAATTCTCTGTCAATGACGTCATAGAAAAGGCCAACAGACTTTCTCTGAAAGTAAATTTCATTAACGTTGAACATAAACGTAGATAGGAGCGTATATACGTATAGTTACGTTTAACTTGACGTGCTGATAAACAGACTTAAATGAAATTTGTTGTTATTGGTATATTTAATGTTTAGCATCAATTAAGTAAATATCTAAGTTTTATTATGAACAAAAGCGACATGTCTATAAATCAAACGTTTATATTGCCTACGACATAAAATAGAAGTACAAGAATAATGAGTTCCAGGTAATTTTGAATGCGCAATCAAACAGCTTCTGGATATTTATGGGACAGTGATAATAGCAAAAAAGAGGCCAATTACAGAGGTAATTAATCACTCTTTGGTTATGTTTGTAGTTCTACAACATTATAAGTTATTACCTTGGTATAGAATTATATATAATTATTATAAATACATATCTATTCTTAACTAGTGTACCCTTAGAAACTTTTTTGGAAAAGGATGCTATTATATTTGTATGTGTGTTTTTTTCTTTTAAATATTATTTACACACTGCCGTATACATATGGACAAAGTAGACAGTCGCGTGTTAAAGAAAAATGGGCAATTTAGATTATACACAGTCATTGCTAAATATTTATATTTCCACTTAATTCAGACTCAATGAACCTACCACAGTTAACTCAAGTCATTTTCCAATGAACTATATCAAGTCCGGCGTAGGAATACATTTGTCAAGCTTGGACTATATTTTTTAAATTCCTTTTTAAAAGTGATCATATTTATATGAAATAAATTCCATTAAAAATAATATTTGTATTAATTCGTTTTTAAGTTAATAATCATATGTAGACGAAGAGTGACGACGTACATTTCGGTAAGTTCCGTGGTAGACTTGCACAAGTCCCTATTTGTCAAGGACAAAATGTCATACAAAAATATATAAAAAATATATATAAATATAAGGATTGAACAAAGTTATGTTGAGGTGTATCGCAGTTCATAATAAATTTGTCTCAAGACCTATTGAGGTTTATACCCCCATACACCTCAACATAACTATATCTTAAGTATGTTTTGGGATGGCCACGTGCTCAGAAAGAAAATGCTAAAATATCATCATGAACTACCGTATGGAATCGTGTGTAGGGGAGATCATTAGACAGTTAGGTTAACCCAATAATGGTAATCGTTATTGAAAATGTGACCAATATGTCATCATCAAGTAATTTGCGTGGCAAAGGCAAGAATGATGTGGATAAATAAAAAAAAAATGTAAATATTTCTATAGAGAATATTACAATAGAGGTAACGAATGTGCTGACATCCATCACCTTTGTGGTTGATGTCCGCTGGACCTGATTAGGACAACATCCCTCACTTGTTAGAGAGTTACGTCCCACCAAATTACAGGTCTGAGCTGATTAGAACCGAAATTCGTCCACCGAAATGTGGAGTTATGTCTTGTCGATGTCAATTATTATTTGGAAGTTATTGATTAAGTTTGTCAGAGTTCGTCGGTAATTGTAGAACATGCTCTTTACACTGTAGATTTCAGGTCACTGGGATCTGCAGCAGTAAACAGTAGTGTATGTACTTTAAATCCCTTTCTATGTGATTACTTCAGATAGGTTTTACTTATTATTAAATAAAGCAAGGACTTTGATACAGTGACGTTTATTTTGTGTTGTACTGCTTTGTTCGGGATCGCTTGGCTGTGTTTTAGTAAAATGTTGATCACGTCTTGCAGTAAAAAATATCTTTTATTTTCCCAACTTAACATTTAAACAACACCCGGTGATGAATGGACACAAATTATGTAATACAGTATACTAGCATACAAAAATGATACTCAGTAGATTTTATTATATATACCATATATGTAACGTTTAGGTTTTAGTATAGGGGATATATGGATTTGGTGGAACCATACAGCATGAAACTGTACCTCGGTAATCTGTAAGGATCCTTGGTTGTTGGGTCCTATGACGTCAATGCTTTGCATTTCTCTACATAATAATATACATGTTGAGAATAAGATGAAGCGAAACGAAATTTATTAACATATAAATTGTCATTTTATTACTAGTATATCATTATTGAAGGTTTCAATATAAGTAAATATTTAGTGTGCTCGCCAATTAGAAACGTCCCGTAGTTTATGCAGCAATAACAATGTATGAAGTCGTTATATCATAGTTAGTCGGTTATATGGTATATTAGGAGTACTAATATCGTCGTTTATTTAGTACAAAGCTATTATAATGTGTGCTTATTTTATCTTTAACAAATTTGAATTATTTAAGGTGATGTTTGCTATCAATGTACCGTGCGGCTCTGCGATAAAAATGTTTCTGACATTACACGTAGATAATTTGAAGCGGTTAACTTCGCAGTCGACAATGATTCCATTCCACCAGATAAATGACGTATTCCCCTGATCTAGAATATTCTTATTCCTGATATGGATAAGAATGGACGGAGGCCTGTTCAGAATGGTTGAGTAAGACAGGGCGAAGTGTTTTCACCAATGGTTTGAAATTGGACGTATACTGACTTATGTACGCGTGGAACACGTATGTCAGAGAAGTGAACAGACCTTCAGTGTCTGTATTATGAATATTTGAGAGGAACAATTCGTTTTACCTTGCAACTAAACAAAATGGAGCTTTGTTGATATTTTACTACTGTATAAACATATAATATACCAGCCAACATCCACAATTAATTTTATGGCCTTAATCATACGTATTTTAAAACAAAAAGTTAATTTACCGGTATGCGTTCCTTTATCTTTATTTTTATTCTGAGTTAGTTGTTACCATTTCCTATAAAATTTCGTTTCCATGAATTATTAGATGACTTAGTGTCATTTAATAGGACCAAAACTAATAGTTATTGGTATATCCACAATTTCCCTCGGTGATGCGTGATGGATGGCCCTCAATGGTCTTCTTACTTTAATTTGAATCCTTATTTGCAGGATGAATGTTATTAAATAAAAATATCAAAAACGAATTAATAGATGAATAGGTTACACTGAATTAACACATAATGACAACATATGCATGTTTTATAAAAATATAACGTAGAACAGGAAAATGCGACTCCATAATGCATCTCCAATTAAAAACATTAAAAGTAATACAAAGTGTTGCTCATCCTAAAAGTACAATTTGTAGGTCTTCAGTAACACATGGATTCAACTGAGTTCTATCATTTAAACGATACGGCAAACAGAGCAATTAAATACTATGAAATGTAAAACGAACATTAAGAGTAAAACTTCAACGGTGGAATGGGCTAATGTTAATTATAACCAACAACACCATCATTAGCCAATGATCATTAGGCAATAGTTATTCCCTGTTTACGATACTGACGTGGGGGGATGTCACTAGGTTGTACAGGTACAGATGAGGTCAACGAGTGCGTGTAGTAAAACCTAGGAAAATGGAGGAGAACAGAATAAGAGTTGTAAATTTGGTTTCATTATACCTTCGAAACGTAAAATAATGATTTCTGGTCATGAAATTTACTTTAAATTCTTTTGAAGTATTTATATGGATATATTTTAACTTATATTCATACAAACTGATTGCAATTTCACTTACAAATGAAATAAAGCATCACATGCATT